>NW_026115085.1:1901462-1999575 GCF_025201925.1 Gopherus flavomarginatus
CCAGAACCTTTTGAATCCCGGCCACGGCTGAACTGAAAGGGGTTGGATTCCCTGCGGATACGGGCAGCCCAGAGCCCTTTGATTCCCGGCTGCGGGACGCACAGTGAGACTTCACGGGCCGCACGTTGCCCGTGGGCCGTATGTTGTGCAGGCTGGCATGGAGGGGCAAAATAGGTAAGAAATTTCCGTGGCCTGTCACTAGCAAATAGTAGCCACCATGGATCCTGCCAGAGGTGGCTACATCTTAGCACTGTGGGAAGCAACCCTTCACAGAGACCATTTGTCTTGTGGTTTGGGATACTTCTCAAGACATGCTGCATTCAGAGTGACCCCCTCATCCTGTGCCAGCTGGAGAAAAGAAAAGGAGCCAGCCAACTCTCCCACTACCAGCTGCGAACCACTGATCCCCAAACAGGGGGAGGCCTCTGACTTTGATGTGTATTAAATATCAGGCTGTTCTCTTTCTTTGGCAAATATCTAACAGAGCTAAAAGAGGAAACAAATGATCCTCAAAGGAGAGGGGAAAGACAATCACTGGGAAATATAATCCCCTGCAACATCCAGAATGGAGAGAGACTCAGGGCAACAGGTTCCCCCGAAGGAAGAAGTTTTTGGGATTTAGAAACATAAGGAACAGCACAAAACTTGAGAGGATTGTTAATTGACATTTGATAATGACACAGAGGGAAAACCTGAGCTTTCAGATCAGTGTTCAGAAATGAAAGACAAAGGGTGGAAATCAGAGATTTTTGGATCCATTTTGCAAATTATAGAGAGGAAAGTGGAAAATCAGAGGGATTTTATATCAGTTGTTGATAGGAGGTAAAATCTGAGTGTTTCACATGAATACTTGATAAATGAATAAAGAGGAAATGGGCAACATTTGCAAACATTTTGTGTTCAATAATCTGAGAAAAGGTGTAAATCTGAGATTTTCTTATTATTTTATAATTAGAGACAGGAAAATCTCAGGGCATATTCAATTAGAAATAGACAACTAGAGAGAAGTGGGGCAAATGTTTAGGTTATTTTATTTGAATCTTTGAGATTTGCAAAGAAATTGTGTCACAAACTGCATATTTGATAACATGAGAGGAAAACACCAAGATCTGAGGGGAGAGAGTCACTTTCCTGTCAGGGCCCAGTGTTCCCTCCCCCTCCCCCTCCGGGGTCTCTCACTCACTGGGGGCTCCAGGCGGGGCTGGTGCGGTCAGAGCCTGGGGCTGCCTAGGGGACAGGTCCCAGCTGGAGAAAGCCCCTCCCCCCCAGCCAAGATAGGAATGTGCTACTGGTAGCAGCCTGGGGCTGGACCCTCTCTATGGGGGACACTTGCTCCCCCCTCCCCTTCCTGGCCCTTCCCATGCCCTGTTGCCAGCAGAGAGTGGCCCCCCAGCCCAGCCCAGAGGTGTCCCTGTCTCAGGCCCCCCCCCAGCCTCTGCCCAGTTCAGAAATCACTCGGGGTACCATTTCCCACCTACACAAGGACAAATCACTGCAGGTGAAAATGGGGGGAAACACCCCAAACCTGAGATCTAAACTGGCCATTGGCAAAGGGGAGAGAAAATGGGGCACAGTGGGGGGAGGGGAACAGGGAACTTCTCAGGGGTTTGAGGGAAGGGGGTGTCAGCCTGGATGTTGCTTGTTGCTCTCTAGGGAGAAAGGGGGCAGGACAGGAGAGGAGGGGGGTCTCCACGGAGGGGGCAGTGGTAATTCCGAGGGGATCTCAGCCCTCCCTTTTTCTCCCCGCTCCTCAGGGGTCACCTGCTCTTCTCCCCTCGCCCCCCGGCCATGTCCCGGCTGCACAGACATTTTCCATCCATCCCTTTCCCAGGTCTACCCCCTCCGCAGCCCCCGCCCGACCCCACGCAGGGGCTGCTAGGTGTAATGCATGTTCAGTAGGGATTTCTCCCCTACTAATGCTGGGGTGTCCTTCTCCTATAGGTTAGTCTACTAATGATCTCATCTTGGTGCCATGTGTGTCAGTTCATTGCCATGGCACTCGTGTTCTTAGACATCTGAGGATGCTCTATAGAAAAGCTCCTTGAGTGAGGTGATCCACAGGGAGTAGCTCAAAGCTCCAAAGTGCCTGGCCGGGGCAGGACATTGGCACAGCAAGGGCGGGGTGTGGCAGTGACATCACAAAGGCCTTTTGCAGGACCTCACACTATTGGTCAAAGACTATTGGTGAGCAGGTGGTGACCTCACAGAGAGATCCTGACATCAGTCAGGGGCCAGGGGCTAGGGAAACCTCAGAGACCCCTGTGGCTTTGCTTCAGCAAGTCTCCTTCTCCAGGTCTCTGTCTGAGGACTGAGAGAGTATTCGGGTTCATGGACGTGAGCGCCAGGAGAAACCTCTTTCCAGTTTTCTCCTTCCCTTGTAGTGATTTTACTAGAAAACAGCCGTCCCTGTTTAGAAGGTAAGAGCCTCCTGGAGGTGTGAAACCTGTTCAGTCTGATCCATCTGGTGAGAGTTGAATTCTAGGCATGGAAAACATGAGCTTAAGGAGGCAGAATTTTATTCCGCACCTGGGATTTTGTCCCTTAGAATCATGGGGACATTAGGGTTTGTCCTTTGTGTTTCACCTTTTCCTCCATCCACCTGTCCCTCCCTCCTTTCTCTTCATCTCTTCTTTTGTCCTTTCTCCTGTTCCCCTCCCAACACCAGGACGAGTGTGTGCGTGTGTGTTGCGGGGGAGTGCTCTGCAGCTCTCACTGTGGGAGTTCCACCCAAAAATGTGAGGCTGAAATAGTGCTCAGGCAGTCAGGGCTGGATTAACCTTTTGTTGGCCCTGGCACCAAACATATTTGTGGGCCCCAGTATAGTCACTGTGGGCTCCGAGTGTGGGCCTGGTGGGGCAGTGCCATTGGTGCCTTAGTATACCCGGTACTGAAACTCAGAGACATTTTTCATTTTGATCACACATCTCTCCATGACTATATGCATTGCCATACACAGCTCCCTCAGCCCGCGGGTTTTCTTATTGAGCTGTACACCCATGTGGGTTTACCAGTGTCCACAGTGAGCAGAACTTTCATAGTGACCAAGGAAACTCCCCACAGATTTATCTCTTTCCTCATTCAGACCTTCTCTAGCCATGTCTCCAGTACCCCCCCATGTCACCAGTCACTGCATGTGGTCCTAGTCTCAGCTCAAAGTCCTAAAGCCAGCAGACACCTGATCAGTTCTGACAGATCCCTCCCTCAGCCCCCATCCTGCCATGTGAGCAAGCCACCTGCAAACACCATTTCCCCAAAGTGAGGACTTAGCCCTTGGGAATCTGAAGACACCAGCGTCTCTCCCTCTGCTCCCATCTACGTGCTAGTCTGCTACCTGGTCACCACCACCTCTCCCCATACTTGTTTCCTTTCTACTTTGGACATGCTCCCAACCAGCTGAAAGCTCCCTCTGCAAGCCTGACCTGCTCCCGCCTTCCCTGCTCCCCCGACATTCCTTTCCTACTGGTGACCTCTGTTCCTTGAGGTTAACTCCAGTGTCTTTAGGTGCTCTAGCTTAATGGCCCCAGGAGTCATAGAGCCACTTGTAGTTTCTCTAGCTACAGCCATGGGGCAACTCCCAGAGGCCAGCCTTAGACAGCTGCAGCTACTAGCCGCAGGAGCGGAGGCAATGCCAAGGCTGAGCATGCTTGAACCTTGCAAGGGAAGCACTAGGGACTCTAAATCCTCAGCACTGGCCCTAGGCAGCTGCAGGCTCTGGAGTTAGGCACTTTCCTCCTCTAGGTTCCTGCATGGTTACAGAACTGCAGTAAAGTGGAACAATTATCAGCTTCTGTGATTGGAAGATGTCTGGATCCATCTAATAAGACCGTCCTACATAAATGAGGAAAGTTGAGGTGCCTTTATTATTCTTTTGTTCCATTCTTTGTTTCTATGGGGAATTTGCCAGTGCAATATCACTGTCTTCCTTTTAAACAAACAAAACTAAAAAAAAAAGTGTAATGGCTGTTGAAAATAGCAATTCCAGCCCTCGTTAGCACTGTGAAGACCCCAACGTTTGTTGCTCAATTTTCTCCTACTTTTTCTACAGTAAATGACAGTGGATCAGCATATTTGATTTGGGAGAAATGAAGTAACAGCTGCCCAAATTGAGCTTGAGCACTCCTGATTTTGAGGTGTTCAGATCTGGAAGGCAGGGGCTAGATTCCCTTTATGAATATTAGATACATCTGGAAAGGAAAAGTCAATTTCTATTTTCATGGCTCAGAAGTGGAAATCCTCCTGTCCTGTATCTGAAGCTGTCCAGGTCCAGTAGAGCCTCCCCTTCCTTACTTACCATTTTACCTTCTGGTGGGATCCACATACCTCCCTTGCCCAGCTTCAGATAGAGAGGGGCCCTGTCCAGTTAGTCCACCCAGTTCCATCTTTGGGGGCTGCCAGGCGAGGTCACACCAGCATCCCTAAGCCTGTCTGGGGAAGTCTTCTGAGGGTGCTACCTGGGCCAAAGCCTTCTACTCCTTGGTCACACCTCTTCCCTATTCACAGGTGGCACCCCCTTCTAGCAGCCAGCCAGCCCCCCAGCCCCAGCAAGCTGCAGCACATGGAGTCTCACAGCTTCCCCCCTCCCTTTCCTGTTGATAGCAGCCAAGGGAATGCTGGGAAATGTTCCTTCTCTGCTCTAAGGCAGGGAGCTGGTCAAGGAACTACAGCTCCCAGGGCCCTATGGGGTCTCAGCTCCCCTACTGAATCCAGGCTGCTCTGAGGCTCCCTTTCTGCAGAGGGGAGGAAGTTACTGTTACAGGTCCCTTCAGAGCTTGGGCCTAGCACTATGGCACCATGTCAAATCCAGTACTGCTCCCAACTCTATCCAACTCTGCTGCTGGCAGGATCCCTTCCCATTCTTTTTGTTTCCTGTCTCCCCTCCAAGGAGAAACTCTGCATTGTTCCTGTGTGGGGAATTGAACCCAGGCTGCCTGGGTGAAAGCCAAAAATCCTAACCACTAGTCCACATGGGACTTCCATAACACGTTTACATGTTCATATTCAATAACACAATTAAACGTAGCCATTCAAAGTAGCCATTTAAAAGAAGCCATTCAAAAAACTTCAAAAACAGACTTCAAAGAGAAATTGCAGAGTTACAACTGATCTGCAAACTTAACACCATTAATTTGAGCTTGAAGAGGGACTAGGGGTGACTGGCTCACTACAAAAGCAATTTTCCCTCTCTTGGTATTGACACCTCCCTGTCAATTACTTGGAGAGAGCCACATCCACCCTGACTGAATTAGCCTTCAACACTGGTTCTCCCCTTGTATGGTAACTCCCTTTACATCATGTTCCAATATATATTTATGCCTCTATCTGCAATTTTCACTCCATGCATCTGAAGAAGAGGGCTTTTTACCCACGAATGCTTGTGTCCAAATAAATCTGTTAGTTCTTAAGGTGTCACCGGACTCCTCGTTGTTTTTGTGAAATAAAAGCAAAATGCACTCTAAGCTGATCTTAACCCTTTCAATGCCCTTACAAACTTAGATGCTTCTCACCACAGGCCAGCTGGTGGCTTTTCAGCCAGGCTCTCCCCTTTCGTCAGCGCTTCAGTTGCTTGGTGTGGGGGTGTCTGTAGATGTAGGTGGACGAGAGAGAAAAAGCATGGCAAATGTCTCTGCTTTTATCATGTCCTTTCTTCCCTCTTGGCTTTGCTCCCCCTTCAGAGTCAGGTGAGCATCACTGCGTCTCTCCAAGCAAGTCTGAGCAATTCCCCTGGGGTGTCCTCTTGCAGGTAAGTGATTGCACTGTAGCTCCCTTGCTGAACAATGGCTGTTGATGGGTTGTTTGACACCCTGTCCGGGTGTTGGTTACTTTCCTTGCTGTTGTCACTGGGGAGCTAATATTTGGCTGACTCCCCCACCTTACAGCATAGTGATAACCACACTGCACAATTCTCATAACTTCATATGCATGAATGGTAAACATCTATGGGTAGAGAAATGACTTTCAGCAGATCATATCCTTTCCCCTGATACCTTACAAGGCATGCTCTGTATATAAGATCACGATTATATGAAAATGAGGAATATGGGGGTTACAGCACACTCCCCCAAAGGTACAGAATGTCACACTGAGATTCTATTTTCATTTGTTATGTAACAGCATTAAAGAGATCCAGTGACTGACCAATGGCATTTTCAAGTGCTAAAATGGCAAGCGCTGTTGGTCTCTCATTGGCCATCAGCGACTGAAGATACGGTTTAATGAGCCAGAGCTTCAAGGCGAGGGTGGCTCTGTCCACTGCCTTCCGTTGCGCTGCTGGGCACCAAGTCCCTGGCGGTCAATATGTGAAGCTGGGAGAAGAGAGTGGGGTGGCAAGCGGTGGTAGAACTTTTGCCACCAGGGTCTAGCTGTCTAACTTCCTCTTCGTACTGCTGGGCCCCCGTTGCCTTCAGGTAACACAGGAACTAAGGCAGGAATAGGGTGAGGAAGCAAGTAAAGCCGAGCAAGGAAGGCAAAAGTTAATCTTATCTTCATGGGCAGCTCACAATGACGTCCTTTTTCTGTGCCACAGCTGACAACAACATCCCAGACAGAAAAGTAACAGGCCAAAAAGAAACCTAGCAGCTGCTGAAACAGTTCAGCTGGGAGCGTGCTAGACTAACAGGCTCTTCTATCCTCCTTTATGCACGGCCGGGATGTTTTCTGAGAGTGCAGCAGTTCCTTTAACTGCCACGAGTCCCTCATTTCAGGCTATGCAGCAGGAAAAGACAGCATGGGCTTCTGCACCGAGTTGGCCCACCTGACCTTTCATTCTTCTCTTGCTCTTTGTCAGCAAGGAGAAGAAAAAGAAGCTCTCCCTCAAGCTGGAGTCACACGAGCGAGGTAAGGACGACTTCCTGAGTGCTGGCTCCAGTCCTCTGCCCTGCCAGCTGACCTATCGAGGGGCTACCACCACATTCTCTAGATTTGTCCATCAGTCTGTGCCAGAGTGAGCAACAACCCAGTAGGTGGAGTTTCTGTAGGGTAGTGGTTATCACATTTGCCTAACACGCAAAAGGTCCCTGGTTCAAAACCAGGCAGAAACACGCTGGCTTCCTTTTCCCAGATCCCCTTGTTATTCAGAAAGGGCACTCCTCCTATTGGCCTGTCCCTGGGATAACTCCAACCCCTGCATGACAGAGGATGCTGACAGCAGTAGAGAAAGCACCTTGGTGTCAGGCTGGAGAACCTAGAGTAGTTAGGCCAGTCACCATTTGGAGGCTTGTGGCTTGGCCACCTCTGCTGTTGGAGGTTGGCCTATAGAGGCTCTCACTTCCTGCTGGGCTCCTTTGCGTGACTGGCCAAAGGAGGGAGTGAGGCAGGAATGGGGCAATAGAGGAAAGTTGAGCTGAGGAAGGCAGGGAAGAAGCTGTGCGGCTAAGTGGGGTTAGTAGAGCACCACCCTTCATTCTGCAAAGCCTGGGGAGGTGTGGTTGGCTGCTGGGAGGTAGAATCCTGTGCCTGCCTCTTGGCTTCCCAGGAGTGGCTACTTGCAGCCCAGGAGAAGAAGGGAGGTTCTGGGTGAAAGGAAAACAAGCAAAGCTGAGTCCAACTGGAGAATGGCGGCTCCTTTATGGCCAACCTGGGGGCATGACTGATGGTTTTAGAGGTGGAGGCTGGGCTGGCTGTGAGCAACTGGAATCCAGGAAACCCCCACCTGCCCTTCTGAGGGCTGAACCCATGGAGGTGCGGTTGGCTGCTGAGAGACAGACCCCTGTGGCTGCCTGTTGGCATCCCAGGGATGGCTACTTGCAGCCCAGGAGAAGCGGGGTTCTGGGGGGAAGGAAAAGCAGCAATGGTGAGGCTGAGTGGGCTCCTTTCTGGCCGAGATGGTGGACTGTGGTGAGTCTGGGAGTTGCCTGTAAGCCATAAGTGGACGTAGTGCAGTGAAAACTGCTGCTCCATTCTGGCCGACCTGGGGGCGCCATGGATGACTTGGGAGTGGGGGCAGGGCGCTGGCTGTGAGCAAATGGGATCCAGGAAGCCCCAGCCTGCCCCTCCAGGGGCCGAGTCTTCTTCTCTCCTGCCATGGGGAGCCCGACCTTAAGCCTGCCCAGCATGTGCAGCAGCTCGAGCATTAAGCCTTCCTGTGTGCATAACTGAACTACGCCCTAGTGTAATAAGGTGTAAAGTTTAGATTGTGAATTTATCTTTAATTTCCATGGTAATTTACTTTGATCTTTTATTCCTACCACTTATAATCCTTAAAACTCCATCTTTCTGTAGTTAATAAATCTGTTTTATGCTCTACTTAAACTGGTATATTTTGCTTGAAGATCTTGGGAAATCTCAGCTCCATTACAAAGCTGGTTCATGTACTATTCACAGTGAGGGAGGGGTGGACCCTGTGTAATAAACTCACACTGATCAGGCTTCTGATTAAGGCAAGATGGTATGATCCAGGGGTGCAAGGCTGCAGAGCTGTAGGGGGGGGGCGACTTTCTATCATTACTGTTATGAGTGGCTGCAGAAGCATTCATGTAATTCAGTTGGCTGTGTCCCTACCTACGGATGTCTGTGTAAGTGCAATATCTGCCAGAGATTCACAGCTTGTCTCAGCATCACATGTGTGAGAGGGAGCCCAGGTGGTGGGACAAAGGGCTCAGGGGTGCCACTGTTCAGTTGCATCCCATAGATCCCATCACAGACTTTCAACAACCACAGCGGGTGCTCACTGAGACAGAGAGAGAGATGCCAAAATAGTGATATCCAGTGCAGGCAGACATCAAACTATCAGAAATTCTGTGAACAGAGAAGACCCTGCTAGTGGAAAATGGCTTCTGAGGTATCATTAGAAAACGCATAACCTACTGAATATTATCCTCCTGTTAAAATGTGTAGTAACACTGTATGTAAAATTGTGAGATTTTACAGTATGATATTACTGAAAAAGTTACAGTTCTGGGGAACACCCACAGACCAGTTCCTCAGAGACAGCAAGGCAAACAGCTGGTCAAACAGCCATTCTCCTGCAGGGGGAAGGTGTGAAGACACTAAGGGCTGGTCTACACTACGGGGGGAAATCGATCTTAGATACGCAAATTCAGCTACGTGAATAACGTAACTGAAGTCAAATATCTAAGATCGGATTACTCACCCATCCTCACCGCGCGGGATCGATGTCCGCGGCTCCCCCTGTCAAATCAGCAACTCCGTTGGGGTTGGTGTTGTTCCGGAATCGATATAAGCGCGCTCGGGGATCGATATATGGCGTCTAGATGAGACGCCATATATCATTCCCCGAGCAATCGATTTTAACCCGCCGATACAGTGTGTAGTCTAGATGTAGCCTTACATTCCATCACAGGGACCTATTGAGGCTGTTGTGGAAAACGACCACAGGATTAATATATGAATCAGCTCAGCCTGAGGCTCTTTTCTTGGTTACAAGCACGTAGGGGGCGACAGCTATTGGAATACTGTTCCTGAGCTAAAAATCACACAAGCCTTTTACAGCTTAAAACCACAAACAATGACACATACGTTGCACGTTAGTTTCCTTATTTGGAATATACTGCAAAATATGATGCAGGTCAAAAGCAAGCTGAACAATCAGTTTTCCATATTTGGCCTTTCCTGTTATTTTTATTACACCTGGTGATATGGGAGCAAGACTCTCCATGTCTCAAGAAATGTCACTACCAACCTAGGCCATTTTCACATGCTGGGGTGTAATCCAGATCGGCGAGGAGTTGTGTAATCTGTAATCCTGGGTGAGATTCAGTGTTCTGCTGCTGGAGCTCCCCTGTCTGGATACTCCCAGCCAGCGTTCAAGGACGCACTGAGTGTCTGTATGATAAGTAACCCTGGACTGGCAGCTCTGACTCCAGCCGCCTGCTTGTTACACCCCAAGCACATTCTGGTTTGGGTAGAGAAGGCTCAGGGTTTGAGAGAAGGCTGGGGGTAGGAAGCTTCTGTTCATTATGCTGGACCTAACCCCAGTTTTACTTGAGTAAAGAGGAGATATTTGACATTGTGTGATGCTGCTCCTGTGCTCTGTTCCCAAAGTGTTCTGCAGCAGAGGAGGGTCTCTAGTAGTATGTATGTTACTGGCCTATTGGGGTGATGCTGAAACAGGACAGGGTACAGATGGCATTGTGGGGGTGGCATGAACCTTCACTCTTCATTTCCCCTTCCAAGAACAGAAGGGACAGGAATCCTTACTCAGCAAGACCATCGTCTCATAGTTCCCCTGCATGACATCTCTGTAGAGGGCTCTCTGAGTGGGGTCCAGCAGAGTCCCCTCTTCCCTGAAGAAATACACAGCCACCTCCTCGAAGGTCACCGGCCCCTGAAAGAGCAGGAGTCCAATACTCAGTACCTGCTGACCCACTCACAACCCCACTATTCACGGAACAGCAGCACCAGGGAAATGGAAGCTCCGGGAGGCACATGTTAACAGAGTCCCACCCCACCTTGCTTACAGCAGCCAGGAGGCATCAGAGGGTAGAAAGAGAGAACCTTTGTGTCTCCCATCTGACAGACAGAAGCAGGGTCTTCACATTTATCACATAGCTACTAGCCAGAGCTTAATATAGGAGATGGGGCTGTCTCTGGACCCTGATAGTGGCTACCTGGTAGGAATCCAAGCACTCTCCAAATAAAATATATGGAAGAAAGGGGAAGTCAATCATAAAGAATAGAAGTTAGAAGGTCAGAATTGTAGTGCCCATTAACAAAGGTTTAGAGAAAATAGAGCCTATCAAACTAACGGGATATCCTTATTGGATGAGATCAAAAGTTTGGTTGCAGCTAATAGTATTGATGTAATATACCTAAACTTCCGTAAGGGACATGACTTGATTAGCACAATATTTTTACTAAAAAAAACTAGAATGATACAAAATAAACACGGCATACATTAAATAGATTCAAAACTCTGATAGTAAATGGGGAACCATGATCGAGTGGATTTCTTTCTAGCAGGTTCCTGCAGGGATTGGTTCTTGGCCCTGTGCTATTTAACATTCTTATCCATGACTTAGAAGAGAGTACAAAATCATCACTGATAAAGTTTACAGTTGCCACAAAGATTGGGGTTGGTGGTAATTAATGAAATGTCAGTAGATTCAGGCTCCATCGCTGAGAGTCTGGGAAGTTGTCCCAGCCCTGGCTGGAGGGTTATTTCCTGTTCCACAAAGAGGGGAAGTTCCATTCCCAACTCCTGTGCCTTGAAATTAGGACCTATCTGACACTACACCCCCATATTCATCATAGTGGTATGATTATAATATGATTAGGACATAATTATGATCTATTTTGTAGAAGATGCATCATGTGTGGTGTCACTGGAAAAGTTCTGATTTGCTGAATATGATTATCCTATTTGTGTGCACATATCATGTTCGTATCTGAAGTTATGGATATTGACTCTGTATCTGTATTTCAAATGTGCTTACTCTGGGTAACACCCACAATGAGCCTTTCAGGTACAACAGTGAAGAAGCCAGACAGTGCTGATGGCTCAACAAAGACAATGGACTGTGGAAGAGCTTAGCCTTCCTGTGAATGTTTCAGCCAGCCTATGAGTCATGGCTACTATGACTCAGCAGGGCCTGTGACCAGACCACATGACACTAAAC
Source organism: Gopherus flavomarginatus (assembly GCF_025201925.1). Classification (NCBI taxonomy): domain Eukaryota; kingdom Metazoa; phylum Chordata; order Testudines; family Testudinidae; genus Gopherus; species Gopherus flavomarginatus. Next base: position 1,913,036 of record NW_026115085.1, read on the forward strand.
TCCATTTTAGTAGCTGTATTTTTCCACAAACTGGACTAGGAACTGAGTTTGGAACAAAAGGTTCCCACCATATGGAAAAGCTACATAAGGTGGGGTGTGACATCATCTCTTGGCCTCATTCTCCACACAAGAGAACTTCTGGAAACACCTGAGAAACAAAAACGGATGTGGGGGAAGTGCTGCTCCCAGGATCAAGAGATTTCTAGCTTGTGTATGGAAACTTGGGGGACTGCTTGTACCATCAGTCAGGGTGAGAAATTGCTAATTCAAATTCTATCCATCTAGTATGTTAGGCTTAGTCTGAGTTTTGGTTATTTGCTAAATAATCTGCTTTGATCTGTTTGTTATCACTTATAATCACTTAATCTATCTTTCTGCAGTTAATAAACTTGTTTGATGCTTTATCTTAACCAGCGTATTTTGAGTGAAGTGTCTGGGGAAAATCTCAGCTTGTTGTGCACATCTGTCCCATATCGAGGGGAAGGGGAACTACATTAATGAGCTTGTATTATAGAGATCCCTGTGCACTATCAGATGGTATCATTCTGGATTTATACTACAGCAAGTGTGCAAGGTTGGGGAGTGGGAAATTGGCTCTTGTCTTCTATCTGTCCTTGAGTGGCTTAGGTAACGCACTCAGGTAGCTTAGTTGGCTGCATGGCGCCACCTGCTGTTGTGTTGGGTGATAACAGGCCCTGGAGAGGCTGGCGAAATCTCCAGCAAAGCAGTGTGAGAAGGGCCAGCCCAGCGTGAGGGTTAGAGGACACAGCAGTTCCCAGAAGCTCCACAAACTGCCTCCTGGGGGTGACAACCCATCACGCCCTACACTACACAAGTCTCAGCAGGTTTGTCACATGCTGTCCCCTCCCTTTCTCCACCCGAGATATTTCTTGCTTCCCACCACCTCTAGCAATTCCCACCCTCTTATGCATTTACTGCTCCTCAACCTCCAAGCAGAGCCCGCCACCCTGATAATCTCTTACCTGAGCCAGCTCCATTGCAGCCATTTCCTTGCCCCTGGGAGGACGAAATGATCTGCAGCGAAACATGGATGTTATTCTCTGGCCTGCCGGGGTGAAAAGGGCAAGGTGTGAGAATTAAGACTAGGCTTTTGTCCATTCCACAAGCCGATTCCCCCCAGCTTTTCCCCTGCTAATGCACATTCTAGGTTCTAGCACACTGTGAAGCACAGAGTGACCTTATTCCAGTACAGGCCTAGCCCCCTCCCACCAGGGTGTAACCCTCTGACACATGGGGAAACCCTCCCAGTAACAGTCTCTCTCTTACACGTATCAAGTTTGCGGACAACACCAAGCTGGGTGGGGTTGTAAGTGCTTTGGAGGATTGGATTAAAATTCAAAATGATCTGGACAAACGGGAGAAATGATCTGAAGTAAATAGGATCAAATTCAGTAGAGACAAGTGCAAAGTACTCCACGTTGGAAGGAACAATCGGAGGCCAGAGAAGAGCAGAAACAAAGGAGTCACTTTGGGGGATTCTCCCTGTCATTGTCCCCAAGGCAGCTGTCTCAGGTTTACAAAGATGTTTCATGTTCCAGCCTTTGTACAGTCTCTCCTGGGAGTGCCCCTTTCATGGACTGGGCCTAGTTTTAGTTTTTGGTAGTTAAGAAGCTTGGTTTATTGTTCATCTAACCAGTATGTGTGGATTGAAGTGTGTTGGAAACTCTGTTTGGGATAACAAGCTGGTGCATGTCATTTTCCGCTGATGAAATGACAGACTTCATATGAGCTTGGGTCGTTCAGTAGCGTGCTGGACAGTGCAAGATGCACATTTCTGGGGGAAAGTTGGGCACTTGAGAATTTGCTGGTTTTCTCCTGAGGTGTAATTCATGAGTGGCTGTCTAGCAGCACTCAATACTGTGTAGCTGGGAGTGAGTTACATGCTGGAGACTGTGTGTTAATTGGCCAAGAGGGGCTGTTCTCACGGGAAAACAGTGGAAAAGGCACCCCATGCTGGAGGACTGAGGTACAGCTATTTAACAGTCCAGATTGTACTCTGGGTAACATCACAGACACTCATTATGACAGAGCCTCTTACAACACAGAGAAAGTAAATCCATGTCCCAGAAATCGAAGACTCCAGACAGAGGGCAAGTGTCCCTGGCACTGCTTCTTGCTGACAGAGAGGTTCAGAGACAGTGCGAGAATCCTGGGGAAGCTGGGAACAGGAAGCATGGGCTGGCGGGGTTCGGTGGAGAAAGGGAACAGGAAGGGCAGGGATATTACTGAATCCAGGATCTTAGCAGTACTAGATGACAGGATAGCACATAGTGCAACCCATTGGAAAACACAATCCCAACTATACATACAAAATGATGGGGTCTAAATTAGTTGTTTCCACTCAAGAGAGTGATCTTGGAGTCACTGTGGATAGTTCTCTGAAAACATCCACTCAATGTGCAGCAGCAGTGAAAAAAAGTGAACAATGTAGGAAATAATTAAGAAAGTGATAGATATGACAGAATATCTCATAGATCATATTTGTAAAAACAGCAAATAAATCCATGATACACCCACATCTTGAATACTGCATGCACATGTCACCCCATCTCAAAAATAGAAATATTGGAATTGGAAAAGGTTCAGAAAAGGGCAAGAAAAATGATTAGGGGTATGGGACAGTTATGCCAGACCTAACCCCCAGTTTCACTTGAGCAAACAGGAGATATTTGACACTGTGCAATACGGCTCCTGTGCTCTGTTCCCAAAGTGTTCTGCAGCAGAGGAGGGTCTCTGGTATTATGTGTGTCACTGGCCTATTGGGGTGATGCTGAAACAGGACAGGGTACAGATGGCATTGTGGGGGTGGCGTGAACCTTCACTCTTCATTTCCCCTTCCAAGAACAGAAGGGACAGGAACCCTTACCCAGCGAGGTCACAGTCTCATAGTTCTCCTGCATGACATCCCAGTAGAGGGCTCTCTGAGTGGGGTCCAGCAGAGCCCACTCTTCCCTGGTGAAATACATAGCCATCTCCTTGAAGGTCACCAGCCCCTGAAAGAGTAAGAGTCCAACACTAAGGACTTGCTGCCCCACTATTTGTGGCAGAGAAGAGTGAATCAAATGGAAGCTCTGGGTGGATCATAGTCAGGAGAGTCCCACCTCAACCTGGCTCAGAGTATCCAGCAAATGCCAGGGTGAGGGGATGAAGAGAGAGCCCCTTATCTCTCCCAGCATATCCATCACCCCCCTACTAGCCACTGACTGATACAGGAGATGGAGCCCCTAGCAGGGTCCAGGGAGAGCTCGCTGGTAGGATGCCCAACACCCTCCTCATTGTGAGGAGCGGGATATGAAGGGAGAGGCAGCTCCAATAAGCCTGACTCATGGGTGTCCCCTTTATATCTCACAGCAGCTGATGGTTAATGAGGTCAGGCTCCAGCACTAGGAGTCTGGTCAGTTTGACTAGCTCCATGTAGGTGGGTTATTTTCTCTCTTCACAAATTAGGGCATTTCCACCTCCAAACCTCCTGGGTCTGTTCCTAGAATCTAGGCCACTTAGTAAATAACTCCCAGCAGGTCTGCCACACCCTGGCCTCCTCCTTTCCCCACGCTGTGAATTTCCTGCCCCGCTCCAACCTCCAAATCAGACTCTGCAAACCTTCCCACCTCTGGTGTATTTGCTCTCCCTTTCCTCCAGCAGGAACCCACCAGCAACCCCCCGATAATCTCTACCTGGACTGACTCCACTGCAGCCATTTCTCTTCCCTGTCCCACGCCAGGCTGGGATGAGCTGGAGCAAAACATTCTGCAGCCTGTCTGGGGGAGAAGGGCAGTTGTGGGCGTTTCAGAACCGGTTTTAGTTAATTTCACATCACAATTCCCCCAGGCCCTTTCCCTGCAGACAGACACCCTAGATTCTGTCACGCTGGGAAATGCTCAGTCTGTTTATTACAATTTAGACCTGGCCCCTCCTGCCAGGCTAAGTCCACAGACACATTTTTAACCTCCCTTCTCTCTCCCCTCACCCCTTCTCTGAACACAAGGCTAGAAAAGAGCAGAACCAAAGGAGTCACTGTGGGGGATTCCCTCAGACTCTGACCCCACGGCAGCCACACCCCAGCAGGGGGAATATGGAGTCAGGAACTGGCTTTTGCTCTGTCTGATCCTTGTTTTGTTCACTGGAAAGTGGTTCTGCCCCAGGATGCAGCAATACATGTGTCTGGGTGGACTAGAGAGCTGGAAATCTCTCCCCCACATTCATTTCTCCCACTGCCCCTTTCAGCCTCTCCTTCCCCTGTCCTCTCTCCCTGCCCCTCTGGCTGGGACAGTCCCATTCCTGGGGGCTTTGCTCTCCCATGGCTGGATTTCCTCCTGGCAACCGCTAATGGGAGGAGAAATGAGGTGGTGTTGTTTGTGCAGAGTCACTTTCTTGCCAGACCCTAGGACATTCCCTGAGGTCTTTCAGTTACCTGGAGACTCTGGCTCAGAATTTAGTAGTAACAGGGCCCAGGACTGCCCTAGGGGGCTAGGACCAGCTGCAGAAAGTCATCCCCTGGGCCGGGCAGAGAAGAAGCTTTAATTAAGGTCACTTCCCAGCACAGAGCCCCACTGGGGGAGCAGCAGCTGCCAAGCCTGGTCTCCCAGATCACAATGGAGGCTGCAGCATCTGACCCAGGAAGCTGAACCCCAATATCCTGAGCAGAGAGGGACGGAGTGTATGAGCAGCTTCCCTCCTTTAGCTCTCTCGGGAGAGCAGCTAATGGGACCCCTCCTCACAGGGCGAATGGCTGATCTCATTTGACCCACTGTCCATCTGGAATCACTCCTTGTCTTTCCATACAGTGACTCTGGATTAACAACGGTCTCAATGACACCGGATTTCAGAAAGAATGAGTTCAGAACGCTGTGGAAAAGACCATCGTGTGGCAGTGCTGACTCCCTTACCACCTCCCTCACCCCCGCAGATCTAGGACAAGGACTGGGGGCAAAAATTTTCCAAACGGAACCGAAAGTTCCTGCAGTTTTCAAAAGAGGAGAAAAGTAAATTCTGTGAATTCACACTAACAGTGTTTGCTAAGTGGACAGAAAGTTATCACAGTGACAGGGCACGTGACTGGGGAATGGACTTGGTGACCTGGTGACTAGGAGCCAGGACTCTGGTACAAGTTGACCAGAGAGAAGGATCATGGTTAGCAGCAGCCCCCAGACACCCCCTAGTACCCAGAGCCCAGACCCCCCAGCCAGGGGCCCCAGACACCCCCAGCCAGGATCCCATCAGATATTCCCTGGGACGCAGCCCCCAGAGTCCCTGGCCAGGGACCCCAGATACCCCTCAAAGCCCCACCGGCCAGAGAACCCCCACCACACCATGATTGCCAGGTTGGGAATCCCAAAGGGTTCCCCCCACCAAGAGCCCCCAGCAGCCAGGGACCCCCTCAAGGGATCCCCCCCCACTGGGAACTCAGTCCCTCACTGCCTGCCTAGGAACTTCCCCACCCTCCAGAATGATCTACCCTGACATTTGCCTGGGACCCCCTCCTCTGCCCAGTGTGACCCCCTGATGCTTTACAGTGCGACCCATCACTTTGCTTCCCTGGCATGCCCTCACCTAGTGCCAGGGATCCCCTCCCCCAGCTCTGTGCACTGGGCATGGCAACAAAACCAGGAACCAGCGGGGGAAGCACAGACAGAGCCCCTGGCACAGAACCAGGCTCCCTCTAACCCTCTGTCCCGCCTCCCCAAGAGACACCCACCCCCACTGTTCTGCAGCCACCAGGCCCCCAGCGATACCCACCTCCAGGACCCATAGCCTCAGGGATGGGCACATCAGAACCACCACCCCCAAAAACCCCAAACCTCCACAACCCACCAACCTTACTAGGGTACCCCCTGCCCAGCCACCCAGAGGCCTCCCCCTACCACAATGCCCCTTCAGCTGCAATCTCCCCACACAGACACCTTCCCTGCCCCTGCAAGTGTTACCTCACAGAGTGTGAGAAGTGGCTAGAAAGTTAACACCACCTTCTGCTGGCCAGTCACACAGGCAGAGGGAGCCTGGGGAGTGCTTCTTTAACAGGAGAATGGAAGGCCTGGAGGGCAAGAAAGATCCACGGGCTGTCACTAGCAAATAATGGCCACCATGGATCCACCCCAGAGGCGGCTGCATCTTAGCACATTGGGAAACAACCCATCATATTCAATTAGAAATAAAACAACTAGAGAGAAGTGGGGCAAATGTTTGGGGTATTTTATATCAATCTTTGAGACACGCAGAGAGAACCCTGTCACAAACGACATTTGATAACATGAGAGAAAACCACCAAGATCGGAGGGGATTTGATGTTGCTATTAAATAACTAGTGGAAAAGGGGGACTGTTGGACTGGATTTTATATGACTGTCCAATACATAAACAGAATGTGATGGTCCCCCCCGGCCACGGGGCAACCATTCACGTGAGCAGCTCAGAGCCCTTTGAGGAGCTGATTTAAGGGCGGGGTGGGGAGCTGGAAGGCTCCCTGGACAATGGAAGGGGGCCGCAGGGGAATTGGGAAATGGGGTCTGGGCAGTCTCCATGGGGGATGTGCTCCTCCCTTCCCTTCCCTGCCCTGGCAGAGAACGGGAACCTCATCCCATCCCACTCCAGTGGGAGCCATGTTCTGGGGAATGACCCAGGGCAACAATTTCCCACCCAAACAAGGACAAATCGCTGCAGATGAAATGGGTGGGAAAATCCACCCCCCATCGGAGAGATTTTAAATTGACATTTGAGAAGTATGGAGAGAAAAGGGAAAATCAGAGGCAATTAGAGAGCTGATCATTGGAGGGGAGAGGAGAATCTCCCTGGATTTTATAGCCACGTGTGATAATGAGAGAGAAAAGGGGAAATCTTGAGAGAATGTGTGTGTGGGAGGAAGTGGCAAAAACAGGGACAGGATCCAGTTAACTCACCTCCCTCCCACCCCGGGAATGTCCTGGCTGCACAGAGACAGATCTACACCCCCACCCCAGTGACCTCCCCCCCCTGCAACTCCGGCTTCTCCTGCCCCCTCGACACCTCCGCCCTCACACCAAAGGGGGGGCTCTGCCAGCGCCTCCCCCTGAGCTCAACTCCTGCTCCTCCCCCCAGCCCGGATTGTGCCCTTTAGCCCCCCACGAACCCTGCCTCCAGCTGCCTGACCCCCCCCCCCGCCCATCAATTTCCTGCTCTGCGCCCGCCCCTCCCACGCTCCCTGTCACTCCCCCGCCCCGCTCCAGCCCCGCCCCCAGCGCACGGCGGAACGTTACGGCTACTCCGGGCAGGGGGAAGGGCAGCGGCTTCAGCGGCTGTTACTGGGCATGCGCAGTGCCCGGGAGTAGCACATTGCTATGGGGAGGGATTTAATACACCGCCCCCCCCCGCCTGGCCCGGGGTCCGCCCCTCCCCCCCACACGACGGCCGGGCCCCGGCCCCCCCATCCCAGCGGGGCGGGCGGGCGGATCCTCCTGCAGCTCCACTGGGGCCGAGGCGCCTTCAAGGCTTCTCCCAGGCTCCCTGGGGCAGAGTCACTTTCCTGCCCCCCAGCGCCTCTCATTCCCCGGGGGCTCCGGGTCACAATGTCCCACCGCCCTTCCCCCGCCTGCAGCTCCGGCTTCTCCCCTCCCGCCCCCGCCAGCCACACCAAGGGGAACCCCCGGGCCCCAGTCTCTGTCCCCACCTGGATCCCAGCGGGGCCGGGGGCAGATCCTGGCTGCAGCTGAGAACAGCGGCTCGGGCAGCTCCAGCGCTGCTGGCAGCACGTGCAGAACCAGGAAGCAGCTGTTCAGCCCGGGTCTGCATCACAATGTGCCAGAGCCCCGCCCCCAGGAGCTGCCCTGCCCATGGGCTGTGCCAGAGCCCCGCCCCCAGGATCTGCCCTGCCCATGGGCTGTGCCAGAGCCCCGCCCCCAGGAGCTGCCCTGCCCATGGGCTGTGCCAGAGCCCCGCCCCCAGGAGCTGCCCTGCCCATGGGTTGTGCCAGAGCCCCGCCCCCAGGATCTGCCCGCCCCCGGGCTGTGCCAGAGCCCCGCCCCCAGGAGCTGCCCTGCCCATGGGCTGTGCCGGAGCCCCGCCCCCCCGAGCTGCTCCGCCCCCGCTCTGTGCTGGAGCCCCGCCCCCAGGAGCTGCCCCGCCCCTGCTCTGTGCTGGAGCCCCGCCCCGAGGAGCTGCCCTGCCCCCGAGCTGAGCCAGAGCCCCGCCCCCAGGAGCTGCCCGCACCTGGGATGTGTCAGAGCCCCGCCCCCTGGAATTTCCCCATGTTGGGTCTCTGAGCTTTGTTCTCCTGCCGCCTTCTTCCCAGCACCCCCTGCTCCCTTCCTGTGTCTGCAAACACACCCCCCTCCCCCGGGGCCGGCTGCAGTGCTCGCTGAGGTTGACTCCAGTGGCTGAAGTTGCCTCCATCTCTGCTTCACCTGGAGGGGGAGAGACAAAGAGAGGAGATGGTCCCAGGGTGTGAAACCAGAATCAGGGGGCAAGGAGAGAAGGACTGTTTGGAAAGGTGGGTTTTTTTTGTGGGGGGGGTGAGCCAGAGGGATTCAGAAGAAGTTGGGCAGCAGAGGCTTAGGGAAATTGAGGGGAACCTCCTGGGTGTCTCAGTGTTGCCCAGGGTTTGTACAGCACCTTGCATAATATGGGGTCTGATCTCAGCCATGGTCTGTGCAGCACCTGGGAGCCCTGATGTCTATTTCCTGATCACAGGCTCTGGGAATGGAGAGAGGGAAACCTCAGCACCTGAAGGTTAATGCAGCCCTGTGTGCAACCCCTGCTAGGGTGATCCGACAGCAAATGTGAAAAATTGGGATGGGGGTGGGGTTAATAGGCACCTATATAAGAAAAAGACCCAAAAATCGGGACATCTAGTCATGCTAGTCCCTGCTGTTCTCATAAGGGGTCGGCTTAGAGAGGGTTTGGCTACACTTGCAGCTGTCCAGCGCTGGGAGTTAAAGCTGTCTTCCTACAGCTGTTTAGGGAAAGCGCTGCAGTGTGGACACACTGACAGCTACCAGCACTCTGTCATGGCCACATTTGCAGCGCTGTTGGGAGTGGTGCATTATGGGCAGCTATCCCAGCATTCAAGTGGCTGCAATGTGCTTTTCAAAAGAGGAGGGTGGGGTGGAGTGTGACACGGAGCGTGGGGGAGACAGAGCGAGTGGATGTTTGGAGCTGACACTGTCAGCTCCCTGCCTGGCAAGTTCAAGCCTCCTCCCCCACCGCTCTCTCATTCACTAAATGCAAATAGCCGCCTTTGTTTTTTTTCCTCACAGACCAGATAAGCCGCTGATCCAAAACAGACCCCCCCTCCCCCATGCCCACCCGGCTGCTTCTCTCCTCAAGCAAACACCAGCTGTGGGTGTTCCAAAGGGATCCCCCTGCCTCTGCTCATTCACTGCAAACAGTAACTGTGTTTGGTTTTTAGATAAGCAGCTCCGGGAGCCTTGAGCTCACAGCAAAGCAAACAGAGGCATCACACCAAAACAAAGAGCGTTATCTCTACTTAAAAGCATTATGGAAAGGTTCCGGAGGTCAGTGACAGCGTAGTAAGATTAATCACTGTTTACACTGGCACCCCAGCGCTGCATCACCAGCTCTGTTCTCTTTATTCCTCTGGTCGAGGTGGAGCACATGCAGCACTGTAGCCAGGGAGATACAGCGCTGTATGTGCCTTGCCAGTGTGGACGGGGAGTAAGTTACAGCGCTGTAAAGCCACCACCTGCACTGTAACTCTCCAGTGTAGCCAAGGCCTGAGTTGTAGTAATAATAGCAGCCAAGAATCCGGTGGCACCTTATAGACTAACAGACGTATTGGAGCATGAGCTGTCGTGGGTGAATACCCACTTAGTCAGATGCAACAATAGTCCCATATGGGCTAGTGGTCAGGATTCCTGGTTTTCACCCAGGTGGCCTGGGTTCAACTTCTGGTGTGGGAAGAGTGCAGAGCTTTTGCCCAGAGTGGAGGCAGGAAATGAAAGGAACAGGAAGGGATCCTGCCAGCAGTGGAGTTAGACAGTGTAGGGAGGGGACCCCAGAAGTAGGGGTGGGGCAGTGGTTGGGGGGAGATGAGGGAAGGATCCCAGCAGTGCGGGTAGTTGACAACCTGGAGAGCACAGGCCTGGAATGGGGACCTGGAAGAGTGAATGTGTCCCTCTAAACCCATCAACTGCAGACTAGGCAGGCTTGGAAGAATTGTGTATTTGTTGGTAAATGTCAATTTCTGTGTAAACACACAACCCAATGGCAAAATATTTCCATCAATAATCATCAAAATTGACAGATGGGCAAAGTAAGAAACATGCTGCTTGGGAACTTATCATGTTGTAGGAGCAGCAGTGATCTGTATGCTCTGTATAACCTGTATGCTCAAAAGGTCTGTTAAACTCCCCCAGCTTGTGTCCTTTCCCGCTTTGAATGCCTGTGAAGTGGCTTTCCCACTCTCCTTTGTACCTCCAGTGAATGCCCTTCACCCGGCCCATCTGGCCAGTGGTTCGCTGTGTTACATTCTATTGCACCGCAGGGAGACTGATCTTCATCGCACCGTCCATCGCTGCGCTGTGGGACACTTACCTTAAAGGATCCTGACATCTCCACTGCCAGGCCTGTCCTGGGAGCGTGAGTATGAGTGTGACACCCTCCCCCATCCCTTCTTTTGAGCTTAGCTATCAAGCTAATAAATGTGCTGCTTTGTGCCAAACTCTGGGGGGGAGGGGCATTATTAGTCCTCTCTAAGCTTACTAACTGACCCAATTTTGGGTAACACAAGCAACATTGTTTGATCTGTTATTGTACCAAAGGGGGAGATGGTTGTCTATAAAAGAGGGTGAAGACTAAATGCCTCTGATGAGAATGGGATTTGAACCCATGCAGGCAGATCATAATGGGGTAGTAGTCCATCACCTTAACCACTTGGTCACCTCATCTGAGCTGTCAAAAAACGGACAGGAGGAGAAATCTAAGGCCGGCAGAGATAGGGACACTAAGGAGTTTTTAAATACTAAGCAAAAGCAGGGTCTGAATGAGCTCCCCTCTCTCACCTAGTGAGGAGCTGGGGAAAGACTTCAGGAACAGACCGTGTTTGCATAGACACACCTACTCTGCCTAGCTATGCAGCATGATGGTGCCGCTTCCCCAGAATGACCAGTTTGGGATGGTCTTGGGTTACAAATGACTTTAGGATTGAGTGGAATGAAATGTTATTCTCCTTCCTGTATGAGTGAAGGGCAGCAGAACATACCTAGTCCGTCCTGATGGAGGGGTAGGTGAGTGAGGAATAGCTTTTATTGGACTGCAGAGAAGTGATTGAGGACGTCACCCTAAACCAGTGGTCCCCAAACATTTCACATTGTGCCCTCTTAGCCATGGCTGTGGCCCCTCGGAAGCCACGGTCAAGAACCGGGGCTGGGAGGAGTGGGGCTGTTGCTTGCTGGGGTGAGGGGTGCGGACAGGGGTAAAGGGGTCGACGCCGGGCTGGGAGCCAGAGTCTCAGGCTGAGGGTGGGGTTGGGGAAGAGCTGTGGCAGAGTGGTGCTCCCTCCCTGCCCTCTATGTGGGCTGGCTCAGGTCCTGAGGTGCCCCCATGAATGTTCCTCTGTGTCCCCCTAGGAGTCGCACCCCACATTATGGGGACCACTGAACCCTACTCGCTAAGCCGGGGCTAGTGATGCCAAACCCCCGGGAAAGGGAGAACAAGTGTGGGGGCCCCAGCACCAGAACCATGCCCCTACCTTCTGTCTGTGGCTCTACCCGCTTCCACCCATGGCCCTATCCACTGTCACTTCTGTTCCACCCCTTCCCCCACCAGCCCCACCCTATCACTCCTTTACCCCTGCCCCGCTGTGGCCCTGAGACCAGAGAAGCTCTGTGCCCCTGCTGCAGCCCCCGGGCTGTAGCAGGGAGTGGGAGCTCCTCCAGCCCTGGGGCTGACATAGGGGAGACTTTTCCAGGGGGACCTAACTTGGCCAGGGCCCCTGATCATGGGCCCCACTGTCCCCTTGGCAGTGCAAGGTTTGGGGAGGCTGAGCCCCCTTGTCATAAACAGATAGCTAAGGGTTAATGTTCTTTTACCTATAAAGGGGTAACACCAGTAACCTAAAACACCTGACCAGAGGACCAATCAGGAAACAAGACTTTTTCAAATCTGGGTGGAGGGAAGTTTTTCTATCTCCTGCCTTTCTAATCTTCTGTTTCCAAGTTGTAAGTACAAAGATAATAAGACAATAAGTTTATATTGTTTTTTTTTTGTAATTACATGTGTGTAGTTGCTGGAATGTTTAAACTGTATTCTTTTTGGATAAGGTTGTTTATTCATTTTTTTCTTTTAAGCAAATAACCCTGTATTTGTCACCTTAATAGAGAGAGACCATTTTTATGTCCTTTTCTTTCTTTTTATATAAAGCTTTCTTTTTAAGACCTGTTGGATTTTTTCTTTAGTGGGGACTCCAGGGAATTGAGTCTGCAGCTCACCAGGGAATTGGTGGGAGGAAGAAGTCAGGGGGAAAATCTCGTTGTGTTAGATTTACTAGCCTGACTTTGCATACCCTCTGGGTAAGGGGGAAGAGAGATTAGCTATCTTGGTACTTCTATTTCCAGGACTGGAAACAGGGAGGCGGGAGTCCCTCTGTTTAGATTCATGGAGCTTGCTTCTGTATATCTCTCCAGGAACCCAGGGAGGGAACACCTGGAGGGGAGGAGGGGGAAGGGAAATGGTTTATTCCCCTTTCTTGTGAGACTCAAGGCATCTGAGTCTGGGGGTCCCCCGGGGAAGGTTTTGGGGAGACCACAGCGAGCCAGGCACTGTATAAATCCCTGGCTGGTGGCAGCTTTACCAGGTCCAAGCTGGTAACTAAGCTTGGAGGTTTTCATGCTAACACCCATATTTTGGACGCTAATGTCCAAATCTGGGAAAAAATGTTATGACGCCCCTCCCCCCTGAGCCTCCATTACGAGCTGCCCAGGCTACCACTGCTCAGTGTGTGGCCAGTCTCTGTGTTTTCTGCTGCTCGTTCTGGGGAGCCTGGCCGGCCTTAGGGGTGGTGCCCCCCGATAGCCGCCCAGGGCTCCTTGGGTCAAAGGGCACCGTGTGGCAGTGCAAAGGTGCTCACTGCTCTCCCCTGCCCCAATGCTCCTCCATGGGTCCATAGAGGTTTGAGGGGAGTAAGGAGCAACCCTATGTGCTCCATGCGTCCTGGTCACTTTTCCCACTTGGGCTGTGCTGTGAGGGGAGCATCAGAAGCTGCTGCTCTCTGCCCTCCCGCTATGCAGCCCGGCTGAGGAAAGTGACCTGGATGCAGGGAGCTCGGATGATCTCACTTCTTGCCCCCATATCCCACAGCCCCTAGGGGTGCCCAGATGAGCAGTGTTCCAGGGAGGAGTGGGGGGCAGCAATGCCAGCTGCTCCATGCACACAGGTCAGTCTCCCCATGTGGGTGCAGGAGGGGGTGCAAGGGTTTCTGTGATGCCTATTCTATCAATATCGTCACTCAATACCAGGCACTCAAATTCACCAGTCTTAGTACTTAGACGTTTAGCGTTTGTATTTAAGCACTTCTAAAATGTGTCCCATTTTAGCTGTCTGCTATTACATGATGTAATTGAGGGAGACTCTTTCATTTCACTGTTTCTCATCAGAACCTACCTGTACATTATCATCTTCCATCCTCTCCACCTTACTAGGCTATAGAGAATCCCTGTGAATAGTTCCTCTCCTAACGGATGTCTCTGTCTGAACCCTGTGCTCCTCAGCGCCTGTCGGCTTTCCCCAGCTCTGAGGCTGTGTCTACACCGCGCACCTTACCACGGTGCAGCTGTGCCACTCTAACCATGCCAATGTAAGGTGCGCTGTGTGGCCGTCCTTATCGCTGAGAGAGAGCTTCCCCTGCAACAAAGCCAAACTACCTCCAATGAGGGGCAGGAGCTTTGTCACCGGGAGCACAGCTCCACCTATGATGCGCTGTTCACACTGCCGCTTTTCATGGCTCAAATTTTGGCATTCGGGGAGTGTTTTTTCTCACCGCAGAGAGACAAAATTTTTAGCAACAAAAGCCGAAATTAAAAAAAACTCCTCTGCAACCTATTTAATTTTACCTTTATACAACCTTTATACTGCCTCCAGTTCTGGTATCCTCATTTGAAAAAGATGTTGTGAAATTGGAGCTAGGGCAGCAAAGAGCCACCAAATGTTCTGAGGGCTGGAGAAAAATGCCTTCCAGTGAGCTATTGAAAGAGCTCAACCTGTTTAGCTTATCAAAAGAAGATTGAACGGTGATTTCATTGAAATGTTGAAGGGCCTTAATGGAGAGAAAAGATTGGGTATTTACGGGCTCTTGAATGGAGCAGAGAAAGGCATAACAAGACCCAATGGCTGGAAAGTGAAAAGAGACAAATTCATATTACAACTGAGGCACAATAGTCAACAGCGAGGATGATTCACCACAGGAGCAAGCTACCAAGGAAAGTGGTGGATTCACCATCTCCTGATGTCATTTAATGAAGACTAGATGCCTTTCTGGAATGTGTTTGCCCCCAAAGTAGCTGTTATGTCATAGAGGAGGCCTGTGATATGCAGGTTAGATGCTCTAATGGTGTCTTCTGACCATGAAGTCGACTAATTTCTGAAAAACTGAGTGTAGCATTGGGAGCAGCGTCTGATGTTTTCCTGTCTAGCCGGCTTGCTGCCTAGAACGAACGCTCCTTGAGTGGGGTGATCCACAGGGAGTAGCTCAAACCTCCAAAGTGCCTGGCCAGGGGCAGGACATTAGCCCAGCAAGGGAGGGGTGTGGCAGTGACATCACAAAGGCCGTTTGCAGGACCTCAGACTATTGGTCAAAGGTGGTGGGGAGGTGGTGACCTCACAGAGAGATGCTGACATCAGCCAGGCAGGACAGGGGCGAGGGGCCAGGGAAACCTCAGAGACCTCTGTGGCTTTGCTTCAGCACGTTTCCTTCTCCAGGTCTCTCTTTGAGGACTGAGAGATTATTTGGGGTCATGGACGTGAGCGCCAGGAGGAACCTCTTCCGAGTTTCCTCCTTCCCTTGTAGTGATTTTACTAGAAAACAGCCATCCCTGTTTAGAAGGTAAGAGCCTCCTGGAGGTTTGAAACCTGTTCAGTCTGATCTATCTGGTGACAAGTGAATTCTAGGCATGGAAAACACGAGCTTAAGGAGGCAGAATTTTATTGCGCACCTGGGATTTTGTCCCTTAGAATCGCTGGGGACATTAGGGTTTGTCCTTTTTGTTTCACCTCTTCCTCCATCCCTCCCTCCTCTTCTTCTCTTGCTTCTTTTGTCCTTTCTCCTGTTCCCTTCCCAACAACAGGACGGAGGTGTGTGTGTGTGTGTTGCAGGGAAGTCCTCTGCAACTCCCACTATGGAAGGTCCACCCAAAAATGTGGGACTGAAATAGTGCTCGGGCAGTGATCCCCACCGGTGACCTGGGCCATCCTTTGGGCTCTCTGGTGAGAACCCTCAGCCTCCCGTCCTCCGTCTCTACCCTGATTGGTTGAGCAGGGGGATGTTGACAGGGAGGAGACTCAGGTCCTTGTTGTTCTCTTTTAAGATCAAGTAAATAAGTCAGAACCAGTTCTATCTTTGATTAATTTTGCTGCTTCTCTGCATTAATTGTCTCTGAGCAGTTGATGATTCCCTCTAACAATGCAGTTCTCCTCAAATACTTGCTGAATAATTACTGTCACTGTTGTTGGTCTGGAGCTCATCTGAGAGCACAGTATTAAGGTCATTCAATGTCTGAAATTCAAGATCCGATGGTTTGTTTGAAAATCAGGGCTCTTCGGTCCTATTCCCAACACTGCCTCTGACGGGCTGTGTGACCTAAGACAAGTCAATTCTCCTTTCTCAGCCTTAGCTTCTCCCTCTTTCAAGTGGGGATAATAATGATCCGCTCTTACCTACCTCATGGTGGGTGAAGGATGCGGATCCATTTGGGAGTGTCACTAGAAGTAGTGCATAATATGAAGTTTCCCAGATTATGACATAATAGATTAGCTGAAATCATCTATTTTATTTGTATTTTTTTATTTTGAAATTGTTAATAGTAGCAACGACTTAGCTCAGATTGAAGCATCTTATCTAATGGTTGAGATGTAAGTGTCTCCTCTTTGTGTGCGAGGAGACAATTTAACACACTCTGACAAAGAGGAGATGCTTTTGTTTTGCAACAAAATATTTTTGCAAAGATCTTTCATCCCACTTGTTATGATTTTGAGAAACAAACTGGTTTAGTCTAAATGGGATTTTCGGACAGAAACGGTTTGAATGAAATTTTCCCACCATCTCGATTCCTGGGCTCTGGGGTGTTTTCATCTGTTAGAACAGGAGTCAGAACTGGTTGCTTCTCTTTCTGGCTCTGCCATCGCCTTGTTGTGTAGGCCTTGGGTAGGTCACTTCCCTTCTCCCATCTGTCCAATCGGAACAGGAACAGTTCTCGAACTATGGGCAGTTTAGAGCCCAAGTGAGATAAGGGGTATTAAAGCCCTCTGTGAAGGAGAAAGGGGAGTTTCACAGTGTTTAGCACCAAGGAATTCTAAAGTTTGCTAAAATGTCTAGTCTGTGGAAACAAGAAATGGTCGGGGCCAAACTTATTAACCACTGCCTTTTTAAAGCCCATTCAAAGATGTGAGTCCCTATCTTTTAGGTACCTGTGGTTCTTTGCCAGCAGCAGAGAAGAGGTTCCTGCCTCCGTTTTTGTGGCCTTAACAAACCAGGTGTTGTGTCCCAGTTCTCGTCTGAGACCCCTGAAAAAGAACATCTTCCCATCCATGAACAAGACAGGACCTATCTTTCAAAGGGGAACAAAAAGACCTCTGGGACTTACAGACTACCTAGCCTGACTGCCATAGCTGGAGAGATCCTGCAATACATTCTTAAACACTCAGTTTGTCAGCAGCACCTACAGGATGATTTGGTTCTTCTGACTAGTGAGCGTGGAATTGTCAAGAACAAATCATTCCAAACCAATCCTCTTTCCTTCTTTGGCAGGGTTCTGGGCCTGGTAGAGGTGAGTAAACAATAGATGGGATCTAGCTTGGTGTTACTAAGGCTTTTGACACAGTCCCATAGGACATTCTCAGAAGCAAACGAGGGAAATGTAGTCCAGCTGCAATCAGTGTAATGTGGGTGCAGAGCTGGTTGAAAGCCAAGACTCCAGGAGCCCTTCTCCATGTTTAGCTGCCCAACGGGGAGGGTGAACCTAGTGGGTCTGGCAGGGATCAGTCCGGTGTCAGGTTCTATTCTATATTTTCATGAATGATTTGGAAAATGGAGTGGAGAGCATGCTCCTAAAGTTTACAACTGACACCAAGCACTTTGGAGCACAGGATTGAAATTCAAAACACCCTTAACAAATTGGAGACTTGGTCTTCTTGAGCCAAACTCCATGGTTAGGGCTCTCTCTCTACACTGGGCTGAAGTGAAACCCCAGAGCCAAGCACTCCTCCTGGGCAGTGAGCTCCGACCTTGAATGGTCAGATGCTGCTTGGCACTGTCAGAGCAGCTTTTGCTGGGGGATTCTCCCAGCACTTTCCAATAGCAGGAAGGTATGAAATCCCCATTTGACTGCTGGGGACAGAGCCCGAGAGTGGGGAGCAACTTGCCCAAAGTCCCCAGGAAAAGGAAAACAACCAGCAGAGGAACCAATAGGAAACCCAGCAATGGAACTCAGGAGTCCTGGGGGTGTGCTGTGGTGACCAGATGTCCCAATTTTATAGGGACAGTCCGAATTTTGGGGTCTTATCTAGGATCCTATTACCCCCCACGCCGTCCCGATTTTTCACACTTGCTGTCTGGTCACCCTAGGGTGTGCACATGTGTGGGTCCCAGCTGCTCCCTGCCCCTCTCATTGAAGCAGATGTGCAGGGTTACTGCCCTGGGAAGTGCAGGGCACCAGTGGATGTGGGGTTGGCTGGAGGTAGGGTCTGGCTTCAGGCAGGGCAAGGGCTGCGTGGCTGGCTGGCTTCAGGCAAGGGGGTGCATCAGGGGTTGGCTGGAGACAGGGCAGGGAGGATGCGGCTGGTGCAGGCAGAGCAGAAGGTGCAGGGCTGGCTGGAGACAGAGGCTGACTGCCGGCAGGGCAGGGCAGGGGGTGCAGGGCTGGCTGCAGGCAGGGCGTGGGGCAGGGCCGGTGCAAGGAAGTTTCATGCCCTAGGCGAAACTTCCACCTTGCACCCTCCCCCCCCCCGCACCCCTGCCCTGAGGCGCCCCACCCGTGGCAGCTCCCCCCTCCACCCTGAGGCTCCCCTCTTGTGGCAACTCTCCTGCTCTGCCCTGCGGCACCCCCCTCGCCCGAGCTCACCCCTGCTCCGACCACGAGCACCCCGAGCACGCCGTGGCTGCTTCACTTCTCCCACCTCCAAGGCTTGCAGCGCCTAAGCCTGCCAGGCAGTCAGGCACCCTCCTCTGAGCCACAGCAGCCCTGACAGTTGACAATAGAGGCACCTTAACCCCTGAGTTCCTTCAATGTGTCCCCCTCGGGGGTCCAGCTCCGATCACCAGATACTCGGGGTATGTCTATACCACCTGCCGAATCGGTGGGCAGCGATCGATCCAGCGGGGGTTGATATATCGCGTCTAGTGTAGATGCAATACATTGAGTGCTCTCTCCTCGCCTGCTGTACTCCAGCTCGGTGAGAGGCGCAGGCAGAGTCTACGGGGAGCTGCAGCAGTCAACTCACCGAGACTGTGACATTATAATTGTTAGGCCTGAATAAAGATATAGCAGACAAAACCAGGTATGCCAACCTGACCAAAGTCAGGCTAACAGAGGTTTGTGGGTAATCCCTGAGTGGAAAACACTGAGAGGCAGCAGCATGTCTCACAAGCGCTGGGAAAAAGTGAGATAAGAGAGAAGCTGCATTCCTGGCATAGTACCAGATGTGCTGTGTTCGGGCAGCTCCTTCGAAGAACTGATAAGAGTCCTAGTTTCCCAGCCTCCTTGTTTTCGCTCCCTGGTTTTGTTCTTTGTTTGTTTTTAACTCCCCTACATTTCTAACTTTAGGCATGCATGTATACTAAAGGTGTCTAGTTTCTAGTTGTTAAAAGAAGGGGGTGGGTTGCTCCAGTGAATAATTTATGACGCGACGGAACTGTCTATATAGGCTTATACTAAGATGTAAAGAGCAGGCTGGTTCTCTCTGGAGACGAGCTGCTCTCTATTGATGCGTGCACTTGTCAATAAAGAGCTTTTGATCGGACCTTGCTGGTGTTGCCTGTCTCTCTCGCGGTCAGACAACGAACTTTGCCGTCTGGGTTAGAGTCCCTGACATCTTTGGCGACTCCGCCGGGACCCGTCTGACTCTCCGGCGGGGGATCGGACCCTGAGGCAACGCAGCGTGCATCCTCCAGTTTAGAGGAGCCTTGCCTGGTGATCTGATCTCTGCGTTGGCGATAAGGCGTGTTCTGTGAACCAGCTGAAACTCGTAGAAATCCAGCAACGTCCACCTACCCATTGAGTAGGGTCCAGGTTGTCGGGGTTAGAGTCCCTGACTACTTAGGTCTGGGTTAGAGTCCCAGTCCAGGTCTGGGTTAGAGTCCCAGCCTGGGTTTGAGTCTCAGTCCAGGTGTTCAAGTCCCTGGAGAGGTAAGCGAGCGCTCGACGCGGGGAGGTGGGGGTTAGAGTCCCTTTACCTCGACCCGGGGAGGAGGGGTTAGAGTCCCTTCATGAAGAGGGGTTAGAGTCCCTTCATGAAAATGAGACAAGTTGGCAGTAAGTGCCCGGGGGATGCCCCGTTGTCTCTGATACTTAGAGATTGGAAAGAGATTTCTGAGACAGCTGATCTAGTTAAATTTAAGATGAGAAATCTGTGTTGGATCCAATGGCCATCATTTACCTTTCATTTGTCCCCAACTAGAGACTGGCCGGTGGGTGAAACCTTTTCCACAGATAGGAAGAACTCCTTAAGGGATATTTTGGTTGATCTTAGGCCGAGACAAATGGATTACTTGTTTGTATGGTATAATTATAAACCCATGGAGGGATGGGTAGCTTTTGAAGCTGTTTGTATGGAGAGCTCTTGTAAAAAAATCACCCACCATATGCACCAGAGCCGCACCGGGAGGAGGACAATTTTGTTCCTGTTCTTCCCCGTCTGATGGAGTGCAAGGATTCAAAAGCAGGTTAGGGACAGTTCAGGGACAGAGGAGAATCAAGGGGGAGCTCAGAGTGATGTTCCCTCATCTTCAGAGGAATCAGGCAGCCTCACCCCCTCTGTGCAGCCTCCAGCCAGCCTTTTGCAAACTTGGTCAGGGACTGCTTTTCAAACACCCCCAATATTACAGCAGCCCTTGTCCTTGCCCTTGTGGACCCCCACTAGGTTACTTAACTCCATGAGAGAGAATGTTTCTGAGACACCTCTGATATTACAAGCCTCATTGAGAACTTATCTGGTTCTACTGGTTGCTGGGGAACATGAGATGGTTTTACCCATACCCTGTTTGCAACTTCAAATTTGTTTAACTGGCAGTGCACTATGCCTCACTTATGAGACAATCCTGAGGCAGTGGAAAGAATGTTCTGCACAATCTTTTTCACTCATGTGCCCACTTGGGCAAATGTAAATCAGTTATTAGATACTCTCATGACAGAAGATGAAAGACAAAAAGTAAAAGAAAAATCTGCAGCTCATTTGAATGCACCTTGGCTAATTACTGACCCTAACTGGAATCCCAATAATCCAGCTCAAAAGACAAAGTTGGATGGATTTTTAAAAGCTGTTTTGAATGGTATTAGAGATGCAGGGGAGGCTACTCCAAATTGGAGCAAGGTGACTGCTTGTGTTCAGCATCCAGATAAGCACCTCTCTGACTTTTGTGCTCGACTGATTTGTGAAGTTAAAAAGCATGGGAATTTAAATCCTGAAACTGATCATGGAAAGGAGATGGTTAAAATGGTTTTCATGTCACAATGTGCAAAGGATATTGCAAAAAGATTTAGAAAGCATCCAGATGGTACGCAAGGGAAAAGTTTGTCTGAAGTAGTTAGCATTGCTACTAGAATGTTTAATGGGAAAGAGAGAAAGAAAAAGACATAAGGAACGGGTTAATTTAAAAATCATCTTGGCCCCGGGATGGAAGGAGGGGGGTGCTCTGCATTCAGGGTCAGGAATCGGAGCGGACTGTGCTTGGTGCAGGGAGAGGCTGCTTTCGGCCCCAGCTGGCTGTGAAGGAAAAAATATAGACAGAGGCGAAGCAAAGGAAATACAAGTTACAGAACTGAAATTACATTTGCAAAGCTTAACTGTCCAGTAAGATCCAACAGTGTGCCTTTGTGACCCTGGAGTCGGTGTGGCTTGGTGACACCAAAGAAGCCACAGGCAGCCGACCTGGACTGGAATCTCTGAAAGAGACGCCGCAGGAGATTCCAGGGTGTAAAAGAACAGCCCTCCCAAGAGCAGAAGCATGTTGGAAATTCTGGACAAGCTGTATACAGGATAATCTCCCTTCCACCTCTCCCCCTCCTCTGAACATTATACACAGAAGTGGCCAGTCTGGACGTACGTGTGTAAGTATGAAAGGAGCTTCGGGCTTGGGGCATTAATATTTTCCTGAGTGATGTGAGAGCGTTCCCAACACTCTCCGTTGTTTTATTATTTTATTAATGAAGCTTTAAAATTCAGTTATATGGTGTGTTTTCTTTATCTTCCCCCAACGATCCTGTAGTGTCAGCCTGATCATCTGACATGAGGGATAGATTGGTAACAGAAATTTGTCACAGTTTGGTGAGCAATTAAGAAGGGGGGAGCCCTGCAGAATTTACACCATCTATTTGTTTTACCCTTGTTATTTTGTGTTTGCTTTGCTTGGTACTGTTGGTGTTATATGCTGAGAACTGCAGGAGTAAAAGTGAGTCCTAATAGGATAAGGAAACACTATTTGGTTCTGGTTCTGTTCTATTTAACCAGTTACTGTTGTTGTTTTTTTTCTCTGTTCATTTGGGTGTTAGGAGTGTGGGTGGAACTGAACCTCTTGTTCGTAATTCCTCGGAGTGGAAGCCATGTGTGCGAGACAGCTCTGAGGTTAAATTGAGATCCTTCTGTCCTGTCCCCTGTAGCGGTCAGTGTATAGAAGTGGGAAAGTCTGGCTTAGACTGTAATTCCCTCTGCTCTCTGTGTAATTCTCTTTTCTGTTTAAGTGTCAAACAGATGAATGAGTCTCTGGGTAAACCCTCTAAGAGTAGTCCTTCAAATTATATGTTAAGTAAATGGCCTTTGCCCAATGGGCCATGTGTCTTCGTCTAGGTGGCAAGCCTCATGAAGGAGGACTCGGGTAGTCTTGTGAGTAAGAATGTTTAAGGGAAGAGACCAGGAGGGGTGGGGGGCTAGTTGAGAAGCCCACCCTCCTAGCTAAACTGGTAGTGGAAGAAGTTGGTGCCTATGGAAGGGACGGTTCAGTGAGAAAAGCAGGATCGGGCCCAGGCGGGCAGGCAACAGACAGAGAGATTGGAAAACAGGTTGGAAAACTTTAAGGGTGTAGTGGAAGGAAGGAGTCAGTAAGTGTAAGCATGGGGATTTCAAATACCCAGAACTTACTTGGAATGGTGATTTGAGTTGATAAAAGTGGCTGTTGGGAGACAAGCAAGTGATTTAAGGGAGAGTGAGAAGTTAACTCTGTAGTTGCTGGAGGAAACAGCAGTTGAACTTTGTAAAAATGCTAAAGAGGAAAGTTCTTGGTGTCTTTGAAATGTTTGTAAATAAATTGAGGCAAAGAAATTGTTAATTGCAATCATTTAGAATTTAGTTAAATTAGCTGAAGAATGTATATAGTGCTATGTAATTGAAATTTTATTAGGCTGTAAGGGCACTATAAGTAGTGATGTTTTCTTTCAGTGTTTGAAAGCAAGAGTTAAAAGTAAAAAGCAAGCCAGAAAGCATCTGTATTCATGCAAATTATCTAACTGATAAGGTAGGAGCCACTGAAACCTGGGCTGCCTATGAAACACATAAAATATGGGATAATTCCTCTGTTTTTCCTGAAATCAACAAGGGTATTTGTCTATTTTAAGCAATGATTGTCTGCCCAGAAGGGGTAGACCTCTGTTTTTTTGTCTTTCAGATAATCAGAGAAAACTGATGCCAGCTAAACAGCATTCAACGTACCATGCATTTACTGGCACAATAGAAATTATGTTTTGTGTTCTATGTTCTGTCTTGTGGTGTTTGTCTTGTGGCCGGAATTTTTGTGTTTAATATTTTTATAAAATAATCTAGTTTAAAATCAAACAAAAAGGTTAAATTAAAATGCAGATACTTGTTTTGTTCAACTTGGAATACAAAGTGTTTAGATAAATCAGGAGAATGTGATATACTAAAGTCTAATGCGTTTCCTTAAGTAAGGAAAAGAAACTTTATTGGTCAAACTGTTAATTGCAAAAATTGTTGTTAAAATTTGCATACCAACAGTCTTTGAAAGCAAGGACATGAAAAGTTAACCCACTCCCCATATTGTACATGGGATCTTTCTGGCTACCTCAGATTTCTAGCCAGAGGGCTGGGGACGGTGGAAGGCTATTGGACTAGAGGTTGTATTGAGTGAACTCCTCAAAGTGGGTGTGCTTGTCCTGGCTTGTTGCTCGAAAGCTCTGTAATAAGGTTATTTTAGTAAAAGGGTGTGTGTGGCATATATTAAATAATAAGACTAATGTACTGTATAATGACAATGTGTAGGTGTTCATTGTTGGGAAAAAGGTGTATAAGTAAAAAGTGAAAGTTTCCTTTGCAGGTTAAAAGAAGCCAAGAAGGGAAGAAGCACAAAGAACAGAATGAATTAACTGAAAAAATAAAATAAAATAAAATAGCAAGCTCAGGCTATAGATAAGACACTGACTCCATTCAAGGACACTGCTCACAGTTAAGACTTGGTTAACAACCAGGAAAAGGAGGGCTTGAATTTGCCCATGCAGCTATGAGATCTGAAAAACACTGCCAGGCACTAATGAAATGTGTTAAGTTTTTTTTCTCACAGGTAAGGAAGCGCTACCCAAAGACCCTAGCAGCCCTGCCACTCCTTGGAACCAGGAGACGGGATTGATGTAAAGGTCCACCAACGAAAGACTGCCTTGGCTCCATGCTGGAAAGGCCCTTAAGTCCTGATGACTACCAACACCGCTGTGAAGTACCAAAGACTGACTGCTTGGACCCAAGATTCTCACTGCAAAAAGACCCCTCCACATTGGGAGAATTCTCCTACTGATGATTAGCCTATTTCACCTTCTAGCTCCACTGTGCCTTCTGGACAGTAGGGAAAAAGTACAAGGTGAAGTGCTAGTAGCCTCTCCCTTATCCACTGACAGATCTACTATGCCTTTGAATTTTTCTAGAAAAAGCAAAACCATTACAGGGTGATGTGCTAGTAACCTCTCCCCTATATGATGCTGCACCAAGACTGTTTTGGGAAAGAAGAAGGAACACTCACTCCACTGAAATTGCTAAAGTCCAGGAATTCCTGACTAGAAAGGACATTAAGAACTGACCCCGGTGAAGAAACAAAGAATTGTACACTGGCAGAAAAAATTTGTGGGACCCATGCTTGGGAATGTGGTATTGATTGGATTTTGGGGTTTATTCTACAGGCTGTGCCCTGTGTTGTGGATAAATTCTTCAGCATGTATTGCTCTCTCTAATTGGATTTTAAATAACAAGTACCCGAAGAGTTTGTTCTGCCACTGGAAATTTTACCTGTATTGAAACCGTTCCAGTGACTAATAATGTAACCCCCTCCTATGCTATTAATGTCAATGCCTTTTAAAAGTACCTGAAAATAGTTAAATAACAAATGTAATATAGTACTACACCAAGGAAAGATGGTATTAAATATCACTGAGGCTGGGAAGGCATTGCAGTGGGATCTAGTATGTTTGGAGATTCAGAATTTCCTGAATGACCAGCTGATGGCCATTTGGAGTGATCTTGAGTACCAGACTTGGCCCACTGCCCTTACAGACACATCAGGAGTACCATCTGATCTGTGGTCATGGAGATATACTAAAGACTTTCTGGGTGGAAGTGTAAACATTTACAGTGCTCCTTCCAAGCATTTGGACTGGGGGGTGTGGGCTTCCACATACCGAATCCTGACGGGTCCATGGGGAGGATGCACATGGGACTGGATTATTCACCGAAACATCTGGGAAATTAGACCACTTGGTATACCTAACTGATTTATAGTCAGTGCCCCAATCCCTTAGTTGTCAGACAAACAGGATTCCACTCTTTTGTCCGTGCACTCATTCCTGGATTGTGGGTGGCTAAGCTCAAGAGAGCAGTTGTAAATATTTCTGCAGAGCTTGAAAAAAAACAGCTAATGCATTAATAGACGCTTTCCAAAAGTTGCAACGAAAGACTGATGAAGTAGCAGAAGTAACTTTGCAAAATAGACGTGTGCTAAATGCCATGAATGCTGAATTAGAGAGGGGCTTGTGCTCGCATTGGGGAAAAATGTTGCTTTGCTGTTAATCACTCTGGCTTAATTGACAAAGATTTACAAGCTATTAAGAATGTTGCTGTTGTTTTCCATGCTATATCTCTTGATCACACTTTTAGTTTTAAGGACCTCCACTCAGACCTTGGGTCATGGTTTACTAGCCTCCCCCGTACAATTGTTAAATGGATATGTGTCCCAAGAGTCCCATTATGGTCCTCTAGGGACAAAGGGGGGATTGTTAGGCCCGAATAAAGATATAGCAGACAAAACCAGGTATGCCAACCTGACCAAAGTCAGGCTAACAGAGGTTTGTGGGTAATCCCTGAGTGGAAAACACTGAGAAGCAGCAGCATGTCTCACAAGCGCTGGGAAAAAGTGAGATAAGAGAGAAGCTGCATTCCTGGCATAGTACCAGATGTGCTGTGTTCGGGCAGCTCCTTCGAAGAACTGATAAGAGTCCTAGTTTCCCAGCCTCCTTGTTTTCGCTCCCTGGTTTTGTTCTTTGTTTGTTTTTAACTCCCCTACATTTCTAACTTTAGGCATGCATGTATACTAAAGGTGTCTAGTTTCTAGTTGTTAGAAGAAGGGGGTGGGTTGCTCCAGTGAATAATTTATGACGCAACGGAACTGTCTACATAGGCTTATACTAAGATGTAAAGAGCAGGCTGGTTCTGTCTGGAGACGAGCTGCTCTCTATTGATGCGTGCACTTGTCAATAAAGAGCTTTTGATCGGACCTTGCTGGTGTTGCCTGTCTCTCTCGCGGTCAGACAACGAACTTTGCCGTCTGGGTTAGAGTCCCTGACATAAGTATAATCTAATATCTCATTGAAAGGTGACAGGGCCAGAAAGAGTTAATTAACTCACCTCACCAACTGACCTGACCCGTGAGTGAACCTTAAAAACTGGTTAACAGATATGTAAATGAACAGAGCTTTGAAATGCAAGTCTGCAGTGTTAGAGGTAGAAGGGGAAGTGTTTGCTCAGGTCTTGTGATGTCAGCAAACAAGTCTTGTCTATTGCTCTAGTTTTAATTCAAAGAGCAAAAAAAGAATATTAACATTTATGATGATACTTGAGTGAAATAGTATTATTGTCTGTGTCTCTTTGAAGGTTGTGGTAATCTGTATCTGAACTGTTTGATGGATGTACTAATTGCCAGGATGTTTGGAAGAAGAGTTAAGCCTATTGTTTTCTCAGGCTGAAAGGCTGCTGGAAATGTTTAAGAACCTGGGACACGATCCTTCTTCATCTCAGATCTGCTTTGGGTTTCAAGAGGGGGAAACCTTAAGCCACAAGGATTGAGATCCCCAGTCATTGACTGGAGCCACCCTGAATATGGACATTGGATTATAACCTATGGACTATTTCTAAAAGGACTTTTGGCAACTACAAGCTCATCTCTACTTTGTATCTGAACCTCAAAAATTGAATTCAAGTCTATATGTCTATGAATCTTTTAACCAACACTCACTCTCTCTCTTTTCTTTTCTAATAAATTTTAGCTTAGTTAATAAGAATTGGCTATAGCATGTATTTTAGGTAAAATCTAAGTTATAATTGAACCTGGTTATGTGGCTGATCCTTTGGGATCGGAAGAGTCTTTTCTTTTATATGATGAAGTAAGATTTTCAGGAATCATCATCATATCTAACAGGTGTGTCTGGACGGAGGCCTGAGGCTGGGTACTTTAAGGGAACTGCGTGGTTTAAACTTCTATGTAACCAGTGAGGTACTACAGAAGCTGTTTTGTGCTGGCTTGGTAAATCTAAGTATTGAAATAACCAGCAGCGTTTGGGATTTGTCTGCCCTGTTTTGTTTGCAATTCACTCTGATTGAGTGAGCTGAGCTGGCTCCCACGGGCAGCACCGTCACACCTACAGCCAGGCTGCAGAGGTCCGGGGGATCTTAGGGGCCTTGGGGTGCACAGATACCTATGTCCAGGCCATAGGGGTCCCTGGGGGGCTTAGAGAGTTTGGGGGGGACACAGATACCAATCTCCATGCTCTAGGGTCCCATGGGGGCTTAGAGGGTTCGTGGGGGGCACATATTCCTACATCCAGGCTGTAGGGTTACCAGGGGGGCTTAGGGGGGTAGTGGGTGGCAAAGATACCTACGTCCAGGCTGGAGGCATCCTGGGAGTCTTAGGGGATTTGTGGGGGCCAAAGACACCTATGATGTCCAGGCTGTAGGGGTACCAGTGGGTTTTAGGGGTTCGAGTGGGCACAGATACGTATGTCCAGGCTGTATCGTTCCCAGGGGGGGTTAGAGGTTTCGTGAGGGGCACAGATATCTACGTCCAGATTGTAGATGTCCCGGGAGGGGGGGGCTAGGGGGGTTGTGGAAGTGCAAATACCTATGTCCAGGCTGTAGGGGTTCCTGGGGACTTAGAGGGTTTCTGAGGGGCACATATACCTACGTGCACACTGGAGTGTCGCAAGGGGCTTATGGAGTCTATATGGGGTACAGATACCAATGTTCTGGCTGTATAGGTCCCTCGGGGGCTTAGGGGGTTTGTGGGGGGCACAGATACCTAAGTTCAGGCTGGAGGGATCTCTGAGTGTCTTAGGTGTTTGGTGGGAGGCACAGATACCTACGTCCAGGCTGCAGGGGTCTCGGAGGGGCTTAGGGTCTGTCACGGAGTGTGGGGGAGTCCGGTCCTGCACCCCTCCTCCTGGGACTCACAGTGACTCTCAGCCAGCCAGTAAAACAGAAGGTTTATTGGACAACAGGAGCGAAGGATACAGCAGAGCTTGGAGGCACAAGCAGGACCCCACAATCAAGTCCTTCTAGGGGTTCAGGAAACTTAGTTCCCAGTTTGGGAATCCCTGAATTCCAACCACCCAGACCAAAACCGAAACTGAACTAACCCAACTCCCTCCAGCTGGCCATTTGCTGTGTCCAGCTTCCCGGGCAAAGGTGCTGACCCCTCCCCCCGCCTAGCTCAGGTTACAGGCTGAGCACGTGTCCGGTCCTAAAGTCACCCCCTGCTCTCCCATCCCCCACACAGACAGTCCCTTCTCCATCACAGTAATGGACAGAGCATTTCCTGCATGGAGCAACAGTGACACCATGTGGCCAGGTAGGGAAATGCCCAGAGCATTTCCTGGATGGAGCAACAGTGATTCCATGTGGCCACGCAGGGTAATGCACAGAGCATTTCTCTCATAGAGGAACAGTGACAACATGTGGCCATGCAGGGTAATGCACAGAGCATCACGCCTATGTAGAGGCTGTAGAGATCCCTGGGGGGCTTAGGGGTCGTGGGGGGCACAGATAGCTACGTCCAGGCTGGAGACATTCTGGTGGGCATTAGGGGCTTCATGAGGGGCACAAATATCTACGTCAGGGCTGGAGAGGTCCCTGGATGGCTTAGGGGGTTATGGTGAGCATAGATACATACATCCAGGCTGAAGGGGTACCAGAGGGACTTAGGGGGTGTCACTTAGTGTGGTGGAATCTGGCCCTGCACCCCTCTTCCTGGGACACACAGTGACTCAGCCAGCCAGTAAAACAGAAGGTTTTTTTGGGCAACAGGAACGAAGGATACCGCAGGGCTTTTGGGCACAACCAGGACCCCTCAATCGAGTCCTTCTGGGGGTTCAGGAAGCTTAGTTCCCAGTTTGGGATTCCCTGAATTCCAACAACCCAGCTCCAAACCAAAACTGAACTAACTCCCTCCAGCCAGCCCCTTCCTTTATTCAGCTTCCTGGGCACAGGTGCTGACCCCCTCCCAGCTGCCTAGCTTAAGTTACAGGCTTAGGTCCTGTCCCTCACCTAAAGTCACCCGCTGCTCTCCCATCCCCCACACAGACATTCCCCACTCCATCACAGTAATAGACTCATAGACTCATAGGTCAGAAGGGACCAATCTGATCATCTAGTCTGACCTCCTGCACAAGGCAGGCCACAGAACCCCACCCATCCAATTTTATACAACCCCTATCCCAGGACCGAGTTATTGAAATCCTCAAAAATGGTTTGAAGACCTCAA
Organism: Gopherus flavomarginatus; assembly: GCF_025201925.1. Lineage (NCBI taxonomy): Eukaryota > Metazoa > Chordata > Testudines > Testudinidae > Gopherus > Gopherus flavomarginatus. The sequence continues at coordinate 1,942,427 of NW_026115085.1, forward strand.
GCTGCAGAGACACCACCAGCAAGCGACCCGTGCCCCACGCTGCAGGGGAAGGCGAAAAACCTCCAGGGCACCTGTCAATCCGCCCTGGAGGAAAATTCCTTCCCGACCCCAAATATGGCGATCAGCTAAACCCTGAGCATGTGGGCAAGAGTCACCAGCTAGGACCCAAGAAGGAGTTCTCCGCAGCAACTCAGTACCCATCGCATGCAACATCTCCCCGCAGACCATTGAGCAGACTGTCTGGTGGTAATTCAAGATCAATTGCCCAAATTAACGATCCTATCATAACATCCCCTCCATATACTTATCAAGCTTTGTCTTAAAGCCAGGAAAGTCTTTTGCCCCTACTACTTCCCTCGGAAGGCTATTCCAGAACTTCACTCCCCTAATGGTCAGAAACCTTCGTCTAATTTCAAGTCTAAACTTCCTAATATCCAGTTTATACCCATTCGTCCTCGTGGCTACATTAGTACTAAACTTAAATAATTACTCTCCCTCCCTAACGTTAACCCCCTTGATATATTTATATAGGGCGAGCATATCCCCCCTCAGCCTTCTTTCGGCCAGGCTAAACAAGCCAAGCTCTTTGAGTCTCCTTTCATAAGGCAGTTTTTCCATTCCTCAGATCATCCTCGTAGCCCGTCTCTGAACCTGTTCCAGTTTGAATTCATCCTTCTTGAACATGGGACACCAGAACTGCACATAGTATTCCAGATGGGGTCTCACCAACGCCATATACAACGGTACTAACACCTCCTTATCCTTGCAGGAAATACCCCACCTGATGCATCCCAAAATCGCATTTGCTTTTTTAACAGCCGTATCACATTGGCGACTCATAGTCATCCTGCTATCAACCATACCCCAAGGTCCTTCTCTTCCTCCGTCGCTTCCAACTGATGCGCCCCCAACGTATATCCAAAATTCTTATTATTAATTCCTAAATGCATGACCTTGCACTTTTCACTATTGTATTTCATCCTATTTCTATTACTCCAGTTTACATGGTGGTTCAGATCTTCCTGAATAGCATCCCTGTCCTTCTCCGTGTTAGGAATACCCCCCAGCTTCGTGTCATCCGCATACTTTATTAGCACATTCCCGCTCTTTGTGCCAAGGTCAGTAATAAAAAGGTTAAATAAGATCGGTCCCAAAACCGATCCTTGAGGGACTCCACTGGTGACCTCCTTCCAGTCCGACAGTTCACCTTTCAATACGACCCTCTGGAGTCTCCCCTTTAACCAGTTCCTTATCCACCTTACAACTTTCATATTCACTCCCAGCTTTTCCAATTTAACTAACAGCTCCCCGTGCGGAACCGTGTCGAACGCCTTACTGAAATCTAGGTAAATTATATCTACCGCATTTCCTTTATCTAAGTAATCCGTCACCTTCTCAAAGAAGGAGATCAGATTGGTTTGGCACGATCTACCTTTAGTAAATCCGTGTTGCAATTCGTCACAATTACCATTGACCTCTATGTCCTTAACTACTTTCTCCCTTAAAATTTTTTCCAAGACCTTACATACTACAGACGTCAAGCTAACAGGCCTATAATTACCCGGATCACTCTTATTCCCTTTCTTAAAAATAGGAACTACATTTGCAATCCTCCAGTCATACGGCACAACACCCGAGTTTATCGATTGCTTAAAAATTCTCGCTAACGGGCTCGCAATTTCACGCGCCAGTTCCTTTAATATCCTCGGGTGGAGATTGTCCGGGCCCTCCGACTTCGACCCATCGAGCTGTTCAAGTACGGCCTCTACCTCAGTTGGAGTAATATCCACTTCCATATCCACATTCCCATTTATCATCCCTCCATCATCGCAAGGTTCCTCACTAGTCTTATTAAAAACTGAGGCAAAGTACTTGTTTAGATGTTGGGCCATGCCTAGGTTATCCTTAACCTCCATTCCATCCTCAGTGTATAGCGGCCCCACTTCTTCTTTCTTTGTTTTCTTCTTATTTATGTGGCTGTAGAACCTTTTACTATTGGTTTTGATTCCCTTTGCAAGTTCCAGTTCAATGTGGCTTTTAGCCTTCCTCACTTTATCCCTACATGTTCTGACGTCAGCAAGGTAGCTTTCTTTACTGATCCTGCCTTCCTTCCACTCCCTGTAAGCTTTCTGCTTTTGTCTAATCCCCTCTCTGAGTTGCTTGCTCATCCAGTTTGGCCTGCAACTCCTGCCCATGGTTCTTTTCCCCTTTCTCGGGATGCAGGCTTCCGACAGTCTCCGCAGCTGCGACTTAAAGTAATTCCAGGCCTCCTCCACATTTAAATCCACTAATTCCTCCATCCAATCCACTTCCCTAACTAATTTCCTTAACTCTTTAAAATTAGCCCTCGAGAAGTCAAAAACCCTAATTGCAGATCTACATTTGTTTATCCTTCCATCTAGTTTGAACTGAATCAGCTCATGATCACTCGAACCAAGGTTGTCCCCTACCACCATTTCTTCTACGAGGTCCTCACTGCTCACCAACACCAAGTCTAAAATGGCATCCCCTCTCGTAGGTGCTTCAACTACTTGATGAAGAAATCCATCCGCTATCACATCCAGAAAAATCTGACCCCTATTATTCGTGCAAGTACTCGTCCTCCAGTCTATATCCGGGAAGTTGAAGTCCCCCATAATTACACATTTCCCCTTTGTGTTTACTTCACTAAAGACATTAAAGAGGTCTCTATCCATATCCCAATCCGATCCCGGCGGTCTGTAGCATACCCCAAGCACTATCTCAGGGGAAGCTCTAGTTGCTTTTTTACCCAGCGTGATTTTTGCCCAGACGGACTCTGTCTTATCCATTCCATCACATCTTATTTCGCTACATTTAATTTCATCATTAATGTACAAGGCTACTCCCCCACCTTTGCCTTTCTTCCTGTCTTTTCTGAACAGCACATAGCCTTCAATACCCGTGCTCCAGTCATGAGTACTATTCCACCAGGTTTCGGTAATCCCTATAATATCTGGCTTCACTTCCTGCACGAGTAACTCCAGTTCCTCCATCTTGTTACCTAGGCTCCTCGCATTAGTGTACAAACCTTTTAATTTTCGGCGTTTGGCGAATGCACAGAGCATTTCCTGCATGGAGCAACAGTGACACCATGTGGCCACACAGGGTAATGCACAGAGCATTTCCTGCATGGAACAAGAGTGACACCATGTGGCCATGCAGGGAAATGCACAGAGCATTTCCTGGATGGAGCAACAGTGATTCCATGTGGCTACGCAGAGTAATGCACAGAGCATTTCTCTCATAGAGGAACAGTGACAACATGTGGCCATGCAGGGTAATGCACAGAGCATCACGCCTATGTAGAGGCTGTAGAGATCCCTGGGGGACTTAGGGGTCATGGGGGGCACAGATAGCTACGTCCAGGCTGGAGACATTCTTGTGGGCATTAGGGGCTTCATGAGGGGCACAAATATCTACGTCAGGGCTGGAGAGGTCCCTGGATGGCTTGGGGGTTGTGGTGAGCATAGATACATACGTCTATGCTGTAGTGGTCCCTGGGGGGTTTAAGGAGTTGGTAAGGGTCACAGAAACCTACGTATGGTCTGGAGGGGTCCCTGGGGGACTTAAGGGTTTGTGGTTGCGCAGATACCTACGTACCGGTTGGAGGTGGCCCTGGGTAGCTTAGGCGGTTTTTGTCGGTCACAGATACAAACATCCATGCTGTAGGGGTCCCGAGGGACTTTGTGGGGCTCTAGGGGTCACAGATACCTAGCTACAGTCTGGAAGGTTCCTGTGGGTATTAAGGGGTGTGTGGGGCATACAGATGCCTACATCTGGGCTTGTGGGTTCCCTGGGGGGCTTAGAGGTTTGTGGAGAGCACAGATACCATTATCCAGGCTAGATGGGTTCTGGTGGGATTAGGGGGTTGTGGGGGGCACAGATACCTATGTAAGCAGAAGCAGGATGAACTCTACCCTCACATCTGGTGGTGAATTATGGCAAGTGTGGAAAAGGATTTCAGGGTCTGATCATGTTTGCATAGACACACTCACCGTGCATGACACGGCCACGGCAGCCTGGGATGGTTACTTTGGCAGCTATGGTATCCCCAGTTTATTTGTTGTTGTGGTGTGAGATGTGGAGTGTTGTCACCCTGATTGTGTGGATGAGGAACTGTGAAACAGCTTTGAGACAGGGATTCTCACCATCAGTTGAATGGCACTCACTAGACAAGGGAGTGGGCTCCTTGGGTGAGCTAGAGTCACCAATTGCACTTTTTTTCTTTTAACAGTTGAATAGCAGTGTTGATTTTTTATTCTCTTAAAAATTAAATTTCTAGGTTCTTGAGCTGAAATCACTGAAAAGATGGGTTAGCTTGTGGGGGACTCTGAAACTGTATTGCAGAACACAGTAGTTGGTAGACAGGAGCAGTTTGTGGGAGTGTCCCACGGAGTGAGATGAGTCTAGCAGTTTTGGGGGACAGCTGGAGCAGAACACAGGTCGGCTGGCAGAGCAGCTGGTGGACCGAGCTGAGCAGTTTGTGGGGAAGGCAAAAGCAGAATCCCATGGAGAGGCAGAGCAGTCAGCAGTGGACCACATAAGGTGCCCCTTTCTACTCAGGCTGGCAGGGGGAAAAACCCTGCAGATAGACTCTTGAACTCTGGGGTTGCGCAACTGTGGGTGATTTTGGGGTTGCTGGACTCTTGAAACGTTGGAGATATTGGACTTTGGAGCCTTGGGGTGATTTGGGGATTGCTGGACTCATGAGCCCAGGGAAAAGGACACGGCCTAGTTGAGGTGTTTTCCCAATTTAATGCTATGTTGTTTATCTCAAGTTATTAAACATTTTCTGCTACACCCAGACTCTGTGCTTGCGAGAGGGGAAGTTTCGCCTCTTTGAGGCACCTAGGAGTGCGTATGTAAAATTTTCCCATGTCACTGGGTGGGGGCTCGAGCTGGTTTGCATTACATTGTAGGCAAGGGACCCCTATGTATTGAACCCAGTCCTTGCTGCTATCAGTTCAGCCTGGCAGAAGGGTTCCACCTACGTCCAGGCTCAAGGGGTCCCTGGGGGGCTTAGGGAGTTCGTGGGGGGCACAGATATCTAGGTCCAGGCTGTAGGGGTTCCAGAGGGACTTAGGGGGTGTCACGTAGTGTGGTGGAATCTGGCCCTGCACCCCTCTTCCTGGGACACACAGTGACTCAGCCAGCCAGTAAAACAGAAGGTTTTTTTGGCCAACAGGAACGAAGGATACAGCAGGGCTTTTGGGCACAACCAGGACCCCTCAATCGAGTCCTTCTGGGGGTTCAGGAAGCTTAGTTCCCAGTTTGGGATTCCCTGAATTCCAACAACCCAGCTCCAAACCAAAACTGAACTAACTCCCTCCAGCCAGCCCCTTCCTTTATTCAGCTTCCTGGGCAAAGGTGCTGACCCCCTCCCAGCTGCCTAGCTTAAGTTACAGGCTTAGGTCCTGTCCCTCACCTATAGTCACCCGCTGCTCTCCCATGCCCCACACAGACAGTCCCCACTCCATCACAGTAATGCCCAGAGCATTTCACGCATGGAGCAACAGTGACACCATGTGGTCACGCAGGGTAATGCACAGAGCATTTCCTGCATGGAGCAACAGTGCACCATGTGGCCATACAGGGTAATGCACGGAGCCTTTCCTGCATGGAGCAACAGTGACACCATGTGACCGCACAGGGTAATGCACAGAGCATCGCACCTACGTGGAGGCTGTAGAGATCCCTCGAGGGCTTACGGGGGTTCATAGGGTCACAGATATCGACATCCAGTATGGGCGGGACCCTGGGAGAGTTAGGGGGGTTGTGAGGGGCATAGGTACTTGCATCCAGGCTGTAGAGGTCCTAGTGGGGATTAAAGGCTTCCTGGAGGACAGCAATATCTACGTCCAGGCTGAAGGGGTCCCTGGACGCTTAGGGGGTTGTGGTGAGCACAGTGATCCCTGGGGGTATAGGGACTTGGTGAGGGGCACAGATACCTATGTATGTGCTGGAGGGGTCCCTGGGGGGGGCTTAGTGGTACTGTAGGAGACACAGATAGCTACGTCCAGGCTATAGGCATTCTGGGGGGGCTTAGGGCTTTGGGGGGGCACAGATACCTACATCCAGGCTGGAGGGGTTCCGGGGGGCTTAGGTGGTTTGTGAGGAGGGGCACAGATATGTACATCCAGGCTGGAGAGGTTCCGGAGAGGATTAGGGGTTTTTGCGGATGGCAGAGATACCTATCTCCATACTCTAGGGGTCCCGGGGGGCTTAGGGCTGGATGTGTCCCGAGGAGCTTAGGGGGTTTGTGGGGTGCTCAGACACCTGTGTCCAGGCTGTAGGGAACCCTGGGGGCTTAGGGGGTCGTGGGGGTCACAGGTAGTTACGTCCAGGCTGAAGGGGTAATGGGAGTGCTTAAGGGATCGGGGCTGACACAGATACCTACGTCCAGGGTCTAGGGGAGGCAGGAGAAGTGAAGCGACCATGGTGTGCTTTCAAGTAGGGATAATAATGATCCACTCTTACCTACCTCATGGTGGGTGGAGGATGGGGATCCATTGGAGAGTGTCACTAAGAGTAGTGCATAATATGAGGTGTCCCATCACGTTTACTCAGAGCAGATTATGACATAATAGATTAGCTGAAACAGTCTTTTTTATTTGTATTTTTTTTATTTTGGAATTGTTAAGAGCATCAATGACTTAGCTCAGACTGAAGCATCTTATCTAATTTTCAAGATCTAAGTGTCTCCTCCTTGTGTGTGATGACACAATTTAACACACTGTGACAAACAGGAGATGCTTTTGTTTTGCAACAAAATCTTTTTGCAAAGAACTTCCATCTCACTTGTTATGATTCTGAGAAACAAACTGGTTTAGTCTGAATGGGATATTTGGACAGAAACGGTTGGAATGAAATTTTCCCACCATCCCAGTTCCTGAGCTCTATCCCTGCCTCTGGGGGGATTTGTTGTCTGTTAGAACAGGAGTCTGACTGGCGGCTTCTCTTTCTGGCTCTGCCACCGCCTTGCTGTGTAGGCCCTTGGGTAGGTCACCTCCCTTCTCTGTACCTCAGGCTCCTCCCATTTGTCCAATGGGAAAAGGGACAGTTCTCGAATTCTGGGCAGTTGTGAGCCTGAGTGAGAAAAGGGGTGTTGAAGCCCTCTGTGAAGAAGAAAGGGGAGTTTCACGGTGTTTTTGCACCAAGGAATTCTAAACCAAAACTGAACTAACTCCCTCGAGTCCTTCTGGGGGTTCAGGAAGCTTAGTTCCCAGTTTGGGATTCTTTGAATTCCAACTACCCAGCTCCAAACCAAAACTGAACTAACTCCCTCCAGCCGACCCCTTCCTGTGTCCAGCTTCCCGGGCAAAGGTGCTCACTCTCTCAGCCCTGCCTAGCTCGAGTTACAGGTTTAGGTCCTGTCCCTCACCTAAAGTCACCCCCTGCTCTCCCATCCCCCACACAGACAGTCCCCACTCCATCACAGTAATGCCCAGAGCATTTCCCGCATGGAACAACAGTGACACCATGTGGCCACGCAGGGTAATGCCCAGAGCATTTCCTGCATGGAGCAACAGTGACACTGTGTGGCCACTCAGGGTAATGCACAGAGCATCACACCTACGTAGAGGCTGTAGAGATCCCTGGGGGCTTAGGGGTCATGGGAGGTACAGATAGCTACGTCCAGGCTGGAGGCATTCTGGGGGGTTTAAGGGGGTTCGTAGGGTCACAGATACCTACGTCCAGGATGGTCGGGACTCTGGGGGAGTTAGGGGGTTGTGGGGGGCATAGGTACTTGCGTCCAGGGTGTAGAGGTCCTGGTGGGGATTAAGGGCTTCCTGGAGGACACCAATATCTACGTCCGGGCTGGAGAGGTCCCTGGACGGCTTAGAGGTTGTGGTGAGCACAGTGATCCCTGGGGGTTTAGGAACTTGGTGAGGGGCACAGATACCTATGTTTATCCTGGAGGGGTCCCTGGGGGGGCTTAGTGGTATTGTAGGGGACACAGATACCTACGTCCAGGCTATAGGCATTCTGGGGGGGCTTAGGGCTTTGGAGGGGCACAGATACCTTCATCCAGGCTGGAGGGGTCCCGGGGGGCTTAGGGGGGTTGTGGGGGGGCACAGCTATGTACGTCCAGGCTGGAGAGGTTCCAGGGAGTATAAGGAATTTTTGTGAACAGCAGAGATACCTATCTCCAGGATCTAGGGGTCCCTGGGGGGCTTAGGGTTTTTTTGGGAGGCACAGATAACTATGTCCAGGTTGGAGTGGTTCCTGGGGGGTTTAGGGGGTTCCTGGGGGGCACAGATACCTAGGTCCATGCTGTAGGGGTCCCCGGGTGGATTAGGGGTTTTCTGAGGGGTACAGATACATACGTCTAGGCTGTAGGGGTCCCTGGGAGGCTTAGGGGGTTTGTGGGGGGCAGCGATACCTAAGTCCAGGCAATAGGGCTTCCAGGGGGAATTAGTGTGTTGGCGGGGCACAGATACCTAGATCCAGGCTGGAGGGTTCCCGATGGGGGGGGTCTTAGGCAGTTTGTGTTCGGCAAAGATACCTACCTCCAGGCTGGAGGGGTGTCTTGGGACTTAGGGATTGTGGGGGGGCACAGATAACTCCGTCCAGGCTGGAGGGTCCCTGGGGAGCTTAGCGGGTTCGTAGGGAGCACAGATACCTAAATCCAGGCTGGAGGGATCCAGGGGGGGCTTATGGGGTTCAGGGGGCACAGATACTTATCTCTAGGCTGTAGTGGTCCCTGGTGGGCTTAGGAGGTTTTGGGGGGCCCCAGATACCTAAGTCCATGCTGTAGGCGTCCCTACAGGTGCTTATGGGTTCATGGGGTGCACAGATACTTATGTCCAGGCTGGAGGGGGCAGGGGGGTTGGGGTTTCATGGGGGGCACAGATACGAACCTCCAGGCTGTAGGAGTCCCAGGGGGGCTGTGGGGGTACAGATACCTACATCAAGGCTGGAGGGGTCCTGGGGGGTATAGAGGGTTTGTGGAGGGCACAGATACCTAGGTACAAGCTGTCGGTGTCCCGAGGAGATGAGGCGGTTCACTGGGGGCTCAGATACATCCAGGCTGGATGTGTCCCGAGGAGCTTAGGGGGTTCGTGCGGTGCTCAGACGCCTGTGTCCAGGCTGTAGGGATCCCTGGGGGCTTAGGGGGTTCGTGGGGGTCACAGGTAGTTACGTCCAGGCTGAAGGGGTAATGGGAGTGCTTAAGGGATCGGGGCTGACACAGATACCTACGTCCAGGGTCTAGGGGTCCCGAGGGGATTGGGGGTTGAGGGGGGAACAGATACCTACGTCATAGCTGGAGGTGTCTTGGGTGGTTTAGGAGGTTCGTTGGAGTCACAGATACCTAAGTCCAGGCTGTAGGGGTTCCTGGGGCATTCAGGGATTTCTGGGGGTCACAGATACCTACGTGCAGACTAGAGGGGTCCCAGAGGTCTTAGGAGAATTATGGGAGTCACAGATACCTACATGCAGACTGGAGGGGTCTTGGAGCGCTTAGGAGATTTATGGGGGGGCACAGATACCAACATACTGGCTGTAAAGGTCCCTGGGGGGCTTTGTGGGTTCGGGCGGTACAGATACCAATGTCCTGGCTGTAGATGTTCCTGGGGTACATAGAGGGGCTGTGGTCGCACATAACCCTACATCCAGGCTGTCGGGGTCCCGGGGACCCCTGGCCAAATTGGGTCCCCCTGGAAAAGTCTCCCTCACGGTGGCCCCAGGGCTGGAGGAGCTCCCACTCCCTGATATGGTGCAGAGGCTGCAGCAGGGGCACAGAGCTTCTCTGGTCTCAGGGCCACAGCGGGGCAGGGGTAAAGGAGTGAGACCACAGAAGCTCTGTGCCCCTGCTGCAGCCCCCAGGTAATAGAAGGGAGTGGGAGCTCTTCCAGCCCTGAGGCCACCGTGGAGGAACATCTACAGCCAGGACATTGGTATCTGTCCTACATTAGAAGCAAGAGGAAGACTAAGGACAGGGTAGGCCCACTGCTCAGTGAGGAGGGGGAAACAGTAACGGGAGACTTGGAAATGGCAGAGATGCTTAATGACTTCTTTGTTTCAGTCTTCACTGAGAAGTCTGAAGGAATGTCTAGTATAGTGAATGCTTACGGGAAGAGGGTAGGTTTAGAAGAGAAAATAAGGAAAGAGCAAGTAAAAAATCACTTAGAAAAGTTAGATGCCTGCAAGTCACCAGGGCCTGATGAAATGCATCCTAGAATACTCAAGGAGTTAATAGAGGAGGTATCTGAGCCTCTAGCTATTATCTTTGGGAAATCATGGGAGACGGGGGAGATTCCAGAAGACTGGAAGGGGGCAAATATAGTGCCCATCTATAAAAAGGGAAATAAAAACAACCCAGGAAACTACAGACCAGTTAGTTTAACTTCTGTGCCAGGGAAGATAATGGAGCAGGTAATCAAAGAAATCATCTCCAAACACTTGGAAGGTGGTAAGGTGATAGGGAATAGCCAGCATGGATTTGTAAAGAACAAATCGTGTCAAACTAATCTGATAGCGTTCTTTGATAGGATAACGAGCCTTGTGGATAAGGGAGAAGCGGTGGATGTGATATACCTAGACTTTAGTAAGGCATTTGATACGGTATCGCATGATATTCTTATAGATAAACTAGGAAAGTACAATTTAGATGGGGCTACTATAAGGTGGGTGCATAACTGGCTGGATAACCGTACTCAGAGAGTAGTTGTTAATGGCTCCCAATCCTGCTGGAAAGGTATAACAAGTGGGGTTCCGCAGGGGTCTGTTTTGGGACCGGTTCTGTTCAATATCTTCATCAACGATTTAGATGTTGGCATAGAAAGTACGCTTATTAAGTTTGCGGATGATACCAAACTGGGAGGGATTGCAACTGCTTTGGAGGACAGGGTCAAAATTCAAAATGATCTGGACAAATTGGAGAAATGGTCTGAGGTAAACAGGATGAAGTTCAATAAAGATAAATGCAAAGTGCTCCACTTAGGAAGGAACAATCAGTTTCACACATACAGAATGGGGAGAGACTGTCTAGGAAGGAGTATGGCAGAAAGAGATCTAGGGGTCGTAGTGGACCACAAGCTTAATATGAGTCAACAGTGTGATACTGTTGCAAAAAAAGCAAACGTGATTCTGGGATGCATTAACTGGTGTGTTGTAAACAAGACACGAGAAGTCATTCTTCCGCTTTACTCTGCGCTGGTTAGGCCTCAACTGGAGTATTGTGTCCAGTTCTGGGCACCACATTTCAAGAAAGATGTGGAAAAATTGGAGAGGGTCCAGAGAAGAGCAACAAGAATGATTAAAGGTCTTGAGAACATGACCTATGAAGGAAGGCTGAAGGAATTGGGTTTGTTTAGTTTGGAAAAGAGAAGACTGAGAGGGGACATGATAGCAGTTTTCAGATATCTAAAAAGGTGTCATCAGGAGGAGGGAGAAAACTTGTTCACCTTAGCCTCCAATGATAGAACAAGAAGCAATGGGCTTAAACTGCAGCAAGGGAGATTTAGGTTGGACATTAGGAAAAAGTTCCTAACTGTCAGGGTAGTTAAACACTGGAATAGATTGCCTAGGGAAGTTGTGGAATCTCCATCTGTGGAGATATTTAAGAGTAGGTTAGATAAATGTCTATTAGGGATGGTCTAGACAGTATTTGGTCCTGCCATGAGGGCAGGGGACTGGACTCGATGACCTCTCGAGGTCCCTTCCAGTCCTAGAGTCTATGAGTCTATGAGTAATCTGTGCCCCCCATAAACCACCTAATCCCCACGGGAACCCCTACAGCCAGGATGTTGGTATCTGTCCCCCTATAAATCTCCTAAGCCCTCTGGAACCCTTCCAGTCTGAACATAGGTATCTGTGACCCCCAGAAATCCCCGAATACCCCAGGAACCCCTACAGCCTGGACTTAGGTATCTGTGACTCCAACGAACCTCCTAAACCACCCAGGACCCCTTCAGCTAGGACGTAGGCATCTGTTCCCCCCTCAACCCCCAATCCCCTCGGGACCCCTAGACCCTGGACGTAGGTATCTGTGTCCGCCCCGATTCCCTAAGCACCCCCATTACCCCTTTAGCCTGGACGTAGGTATCTGTACTCCCACAAACCCCCTAAACGTCCCAGCGACCCCTTCAGCCTGGAAGTCCCTATCTGTGACACCCACGAACCTCTAACCTCCCAGGGATCCCTACAGCCTGGACACAGGTGTCTGAGCACCCCACAAACCCCCTAAGCTCCTCGGGACACATCCAGCCTGGATGTATCTGAGCCCCCAGTGAACCGCCTAATCTCCTCGGGACACCGACAGCCTGTACCTAGGTATCTGTGCCCCCCACAAACCCCCTATAACCCCCAGGACCCATCCAGACTAGATGTAGGTATCTGCACCCCCACAGCCTCCCTGGGACTCCTACAGCCTGGAGGTTTGTATCTGTGCCCCTCATGAAACCCCAACCCCCCCTGTCCCCTCCAGACTGGACATAAGTATCTGTGCACCCCACGAACCCATAAGCACCTGTAGGGACGCCTACAGCATTGACTTAGGTATCTAGGGCCCCCCAAAACCCCCTAAGCCCACCAGGGACCCCTATAGCCTAGAGATAAGCATCTGTGCTCCCTGAACCCCATAAGCCCCCCCTGGACCCATCCAGTCTGGACTTAGGTATCTGTGACCCACAGGAACTCGCTAAGCCCCCCAGGGACCCTCCAGCCTGGATGGAAGTATCTGTGCCCCCACAACCCCTAAGTGCCAAGAAACCCCTCCAGCCTGGAGGTAGTTATCTGTGCCCACCAGAAACCGCTTTAGCCCCCACAGGGACCACTCCAGCCTGGATGCAGATATCTGTGCGAAATACAAACGGCGTAAGCCCCCCCCCGGGAACCCTCCAGCCTGAACCTAGGTATCTGTGCTCCGCCAACACACTAATTCCCCCTGGAAGACCTATTGCCTGGAAGTAGGTATCTCTGCCCCCCACAAACCCCCTAAGCCTCCCAGGGACCCCTACAGCCTAGACGTAGGTATCTCTGCCACCCAGAAAACCCCTAATCCACCCAGGGAACCCTACAGCATGGACCTAGATTTCTGTGCCCCCCAGGAACTCCCTAAACCCCCCAGGAACCACTCCAACCTGGACATAGATATCTGTGCCTTCCAAAAAACCCTAAGCCCCCCGGGACCCCTAGAGTATGGAGATAGGTATCTCTGCCATCCGCAAAAACCCCTAATCCTCTCCGGAACCTTTCCAGCCTGGATGTACATATCTGTGCCCCTCCTCACAAACCACCTAAGCCCCCCGGAACCCCTCCAGCCTGGATGTAGGTATCTGTGCCCCCCAAAGCCCTAAGCCCCCCCAGAATGCCTATAGCCTGGACGTAGGGATCTGTGTCTCCTACAGTTCCACTAAGCCCCCCCCCAGGGACCCCTCCAGGACATACATAGGTATCTGTGCCCCTCACCAAGTCCCTATACCCCCAGGGATCACTGTGCTCACCACAACCCCCTAAGCGTCCAGGGACCCCTTCAGCCTGGACGTAGATATTGCTGTCCTCCAGGAAGCCTTTAATCCCCACCAGGACCTCTACAGCCTGGATGCAAGTACCTATGCCCCTCACAACCCCCCTAACTCTTCCAGGGTCCCGCCCATACTGGATGTAGATATCTGTGACCCTACGAACCCCTGTAAGCCCTCGAGGGATCTCTACAGCCTCCACGTAGGTGCGATGCTCTCTGCATTACCCTGTGTGGCCACATGGTGTCACTGTTGCTCCATGCAGGAAAGGCTCTGTGCATTACCCTGTATGGCCACATGGTGTCACTGTTGCTCCATGCAGGAAAGGCTCTGTGCATTACCCTGTGTGGCCACATGGTGTCACTGTTGCTCCATGCAGGAAAGGCTCTGTGCATTACCCTGTGTGGTCACATGGTGTCACTGTTGCTCCACGGGGGAAATGCTCTGGGCATTACCCTGCATGGCCACACAGTGTTATTGTTGCTCCATGCGCGAAATGCTCTGGGCATTACTGTGATGAAGTGGGGACTGTCTGTGTGGGGGATGGGAGAGCAGCGGGTGACTTTAGGTGAGGGACAGGACCTAAGCCTGTAACTTAAGCTTGGCTGCTGGAAGGGGGTCAGCACCTTTGCCCAGGAAGCTGAATAAAGGAAGGGGCTGGCTGGAGGGAGTTAGTTCAGTTTTGGTTTGGAGCTGGGTTGTTGGAATTCAGGGAATCCCAAACTGGGAACTAAGCTTCCTGAACCCCCAGAAGGACTCGATTGAGGTGTCCTGGTTGTGCCCAAAAGCCCTGCTGTATCCTTCGTTCCTGTTGGCCAAAAAAACCTTCTGTTTTACTGGCTGGCTGAGTCACTGTGTGTCCCAGGAAGAGGGGTGCAGGGCCAGATTCCACCACACTACGTGACACCCCCTAAGTCCCTCTGGAACCCCTGCAGCCTGGACGTAGGTATCTGTGCCCCCCACCAAACTCCTGAGCCCCCCCCGACCCGCTACAGCCTGGACCTAGATATCTGTGCCCCCCACGAACTCCCTAAGCCCCCCAGGGACCCCTTGAGCCTGGACGTAGGTGGAACCCTTCTGCCAGGCTGAACTGATAGCAGCAAGGACTGGGTTCAATACATAGGGGTCCCTTGCCTACAATGTAATGCAAACCAGCTCGAGCCCCCACCCAGTGACATGGGAAAATTTTACATACGCACTCCTAGGTGCCTCAAAAAGGCAATACTTCCCCTATCGCAAGCACAGAGTCTGAGTGTAGCAGAAAATGTTTAATGACGTGAGATAAACAACATAGCATTAAATTGGGAAAACACCTCAACTAGGCCGTGTCCTTTTCCCTGGGCTCATGAGTCCAGCAATCCCCAAATCACCCCAAGGCTCCAAAGTCCAATATCTCCAACGTTTCAAGAGTCCAGCAACCCCAAAATCACCCACAGTTGCGCAACCCCAGAGTTCAAGAGTCTATCTGCAGGGTTTTTCCCCCTGCCAGCCTGAGTAGAAAGGGGCACCTTATGTGGTCCACTGCTGACTGCTCTGCCTCTCCATGGGATTCTGCTTTTGCCTTCCCCACAAACTGCTCAGCTCGGTCCACCAGCTGCTCTGCCAGCCGACCTGTGTTCTGCTCCAGCTGTCCCCCAAAACTGCTAGACTCACCTCACTCCATGGGACACTCCCACAAACTGCTCCTGTCTGCCAACTACTGTGTTCTGCAATACAGTTTCAGAGTCCCCCACAATCTAACACATCTTTTCAGTGATTTCAGCTCAAGAACCTAGAAATTCAACTTTTAAGAGAATAAAAAATCAACACTGCTATTCAACTGTTAAAAGAAAAAAAGTGCAATTGGTGACGCTAGCTCACCCAAGGAGCCCACTCCCTTGTCTAGTGAGTGCCACTCAACTGATGGTGAGAATCCCTGTCTCAAAGCTGTTTCACAGTTCCTCATCCACACAACCAGGGTGACAACACTCCACATCTCACACCCCAACAACAAATAAACTGGGGATACCATAGCTGCCAAAGTAACCATCCCAGGCTGCCGTGGCCGTGTCATGCACGGTGAGTGTGTCTATGCAAACATGATCAGACCCTGAAAACCTTTTCCACACTTGCCATAATTCACCACCAGATGTGAGGGTAGAGTTCATCCTGCTTCTGCTTACATAGGTATCTGTGCCCCCCACAACCCCCTAATCCCACCAGAACCCATCTAGCCTGGATAATGGTATCTGTGCTCTCCACAAACCTCTAAGCCCCCCAGGGAACCCACAAGCCCAGATGTAGGCATCTGTATGCCCCACACACCCCTTAATACCCACAGGAACCTTCCAGACTGCAGGTAGGTATCTGTGACCCCTACAGCCCCACAAAGTCCCTCGGGACCCCTACAGCGTGGATGTTTGTATCTGTGACCGACAAAAACCGCCTAAGCTACCCAAGGCCACCTACCATCAGGATGTAGGTATCTGTTCCCCCCTCAAACACACCTAATCCCCCCGGAACCCCTCCAGCCTAGATGTAGGTATCTCTGACCCCACGAATCCGCTAAGACATGACAGGACCCCTCCAGCATCGACATAGGTATCTGTGCCCACACAACCCTCCTAAGACCCCCAAAACCCCTCCAGCCTAGACGCAGGTATCTGTGCCCAGCATGAATCCCCTAAGGTCCCTAGGACCCCTCTTGCCTGGATGAATGTATCTGTGCCCCTTACAAACCCCTAAGCCCCCCCCAGGATCCCTATAGACCGGACGTAGATATCTGTGCACCCTCACGAACCCACTGATCCTCCCAGCGACCCCTACAGCATGGAAGTAGGTATCTGTACCCCAAAATTCCCCAAAGCAACCCCAGGACACCTACAGCCTCGATATAGGTATCTGTGCCCCCGCACAACTCCCTAATACCCCCAGAACTCCTCCAGCCTGGACATAGATATTTATGACTTCCAGGAACCCCCAAAGCCCTCCCCAGGACTTCTCCAGTCCCTACATAGGTATCTCTGCCCCCCACCAGCCTTCTAAGACCCATAGGGCCCCCACCAGCCTGGTTATAGCTATGTGTACGCCACACAAACCCCCTAAGCTCCCCTGGGCCCCCTCCAACAGGTACGTAGGTATCTGCGCAACCACAAACCCTTAAGTCCCCCAGGGACCCCTCCAGACCATATGTAGGTTTCTGTGACCCTTACCAACTCCTTAAACACCCAGGGACCACTACAGCATGGACGTATGTATCTATGCTCACCACAACCCCCTAAGCCATCCAGGGACCTCTCCAGCCCTGACGTAGATATTTGTGCCCCTCATGAAGCCCCTAATGCCCACCGGAATGTCTCCAGCCTGGACGTAGCTATCTGTGCCCCCGATGACCCGTAAGTCCCCCAGGGACCTCTACAGCCTCTAAATAGGCGTGATGCTCTGTGCATTACCCTGCATGGCCACATGTTGTCGCTGTTCCTCTATGAGAGAAATGCTCTGTGCATTACTCTGCGTGGCCACATGGAATCACTGTTGCTCCATCCAGGAAATGCTCTGTGCATTTCCCCGCATGGCCACATGGTGTCACTGTTGCTCCATGCAGGAAATGCTCTGTCCATTAGCTGGTGTGGTCACAAGGCGTCAATGTTTCTCCATGCGGGAAATGCTCTGTGCATTACCCTGTGTGGCCACACGGTGTCACTGTGGCTCCATGCGGGAAATGCTCTGGGCATTACTGTGATGGAGTAGGGACTGTCTCTCTGGGGGATGGGAGAGCAGGGGGTGACTTTAGGACCGGACACGTGCTCAGCCTGTAACATGAGCTAGGCGCGGGGAGGGGTCAGCACCTTTGCCCGGGAAGCTGGACACAGCAAATGGTAAGCTGGAGGGAGTTGGGTTAGTTCAGCTTCGCTTTTGGTCTGGGTGGTTGGAATTCAGGGATTCCCAAACTGGGAACTAAGTTTCCTGAACCCCTAGAAGGACTTGATTGTGGGGTCCTGCTTGTGCCTCCAAGCTCTGCTGTATCCTTCGCTCCTGTTGTCCAATAAACCTTCTGTTTTACTGGCTGGCTGAGAGTCACTGTGAGTCCCAGGAAGAGGGGTGCAGGACCGGACTCCCCCACACTCCGTGACAGACCCTAAGCCCCTCCGAGACCCCTGCAGCCTGGACGTAGGTATCTGTGCCTCCCACCAAACACCTAAGACACTCAGAGATCCCTCCAGCCTGAACTTAGGTATCTGTGCCCCCCACAAACCCCCTAAGCCCCCGAGGGACCTATACAGCCAGAACATTGGTATCTGTACCCCATATAGACTCCATAAGCCCCTTGCGACACTCCAGTGTGCACGTAGGTATATGCGCCCCTCAGAAACCCTCTAAGCCACCAGGAACCCCTACAGCCTGGACATAGGTATTTGCACTCCCACAACCCCCCTAACCCCCCCCTCCCGGGACATCTACAATCTGGACGTAGATATCTGTGCCCCTCATGAAACCTCTAACCCCCCCTGGGAACGATACAGCCTGGACATACGTATCTGTGCCCACTCGAACCCCTAAAACCCACTGGTACCCCTACAGCCTGGACATCATAGGTGTCTTTGGCCCCCACAAATCCCCTAAGACTCCCAGGATGCCTCCAGCCTGGACGTAGGTATCTTTGCCCCCCACTAACCCCCTAAGCCCCCCGGTAACCCTACAGCCTGGATGTAGGAATATGTGCCCCCCACGAACCCTCTAAGCCCCCATGGGACCCTAGAGCATGGAGATTGGTATCTGTGTCCCCCCCAAACTCTCTAAGCCCCCCAGGGACCGCTATGGCCTGGACATAGGTATCTGTGCACCCCAAGGCCCCTAAGATCCCCCGGACCTCTGCAGCCTGGCTGTAGGTGTGACGGTGCTGCCTGTGGGAGCCAGCTCAGCTCACTCAATCAGAGTGAATTGCAAACAAAACAGGGCAGACAAATCCCAAACGCTGCTGGTTATTTCAATACTTAGATTTACCAAGCCAGCACAAAACAGCTTCTGTAGTACCTCACTGGTTACTTAGAAGTTTAAACCACGCAGTTCCCTTAAATTACCCAGCCTCAGGCCTCCGTCCAGACACACCTGTTAGATATGATGATGATTCCTGAAAATCTTACTTCATCATATAAAAGAAAAGATTCTTCCGATCCCAAAGGATCAGCCACATAACCAGGTTCAATTATAACTTAGATTTTACCTAAAATACATGCTATAGCCAATTCTTATTAACTAAGCTAAAATTTATTAGAAAAGAAAAGAGAGAGAGTGAGTGTTGGTTAAAAGATTCATAGACATATAGACTTGAATTCAATTTTTGAGGTTCAGATACAAAGTAGAGATGAGCTTGTAGTTGCCAAAAGTCCTTTTAGAAATAGTCCATAGGTTATAATCCAATGTCCATATTCAGGGTGGCTCCAGTCAATGACTGGGGATCTCAATCCTTGTGGCTTAAGGTTTCCCCCTCTTGAAACCCAAAGCAGATCTGAGATGAAGAAGGATCGTGTCCCAGGTCCTTACACATTTCCAGCAGCCTTTCAGCCTGAGAAAACAATAGGCTTAACTCTTCGTCCAAACATCCTGGCAATTAGTACATCCATCAAACAGTTCAGATACAGATTACCACAACCTTCAAAGAGACACAGACAATAATATTATTTCACTCAAGTATCATCATAAATGTTAATATTCTTTTTTTGCTCTTTGAATTAAAACTATAGCAACAGACAAGACTTGTTTGCTGACATCACAAGACCTGAGCAAACACCTCCCCTTCTACCTCTAACACTGCAGACTTGCATTTCAAAGCTCTGTTCATTTACATATCTTGTTAACCAGTTTTTAAGGTTCACCCACGGGTCAGGTCAGTCGGTGAGGTGAGTTAATTAACTCTTTCTGGCCCTGTCACCTTTCAATGAGATATTAGATTATTCTTATGTCAGGGACTCTAACCCAGACGGCAAAGTTCGTTGTCTGACCGCGAGAGAGACAGGCAACACCAGCAAGGTCCGATCAAAAGCTCTTTATTGACAAGTGCACGCATCAATAGAGAGCAGCTCGTCTCCAGAGAGAACCAGCCTGCTCTTTACATCTTAGTATAAGCCTATGTAGACAGTTCCGTCGCGTCATAAATTATTCACTGGAGCAACCCACCCCCTTCTTCTAACAACTAGAAACTAGACACCTTTAGTATACATGCATGCCTAAAGTTAGAAATGTAGGGGAGTTAAAAACAAACAAAGAACAAAACCAGGGAGCGAAAACAAGGAGGCTGGGAAACTAGGACTCTTGTCAGTTCTTCGAAGGAGCTGCCCGAACACAGCACATCTGGTACTATGCCAGGAATGCAGCTTCTCTCTTATATCACTTTTTCCCAGCGCTTGTGAGACATGCTGCTGCTTCTCAGTGTTTTCCACTCAGGGATTACCCACAAACCTCTGTTAGCCTGACTTTGGTCAGGTTGGCATACCTGGTTTTGTCTGCTATATCTTTATTCAGGCCTAACAATCCCCCCTTTGTCCCTAGAGGACCATAATGGGACTCTTGGGACACATATCCATTTAACAATTGTACGGGGGAGGCTACTAAACCATGACCCAAGGTCTGAGTGGAGGTCCTTAAAACTAAAAGTGTGATCAAGAGATATAGCATGGAAAACAACAGCAACATACTTAATAGCTTGTAAATCTTTGTCAATTAAGCCAGAGTGATTAACAGCAAAGCAACATTTTTCCCCAATGCGAGCACAAGCCCCTCTCTAATTCAGCATTCATGGCATTTAGCACATGTCTATTTTGCAAATTTACTTCTGCTACTTCATCAGTCTTTCGTTGCAACTTTTGGAAAGCATCTATTAATGCATTAGCTGTTTTTTTTCAAGCTCTGCAGAAATATTTACAACTGCTCTCTTGAGCTTAGCCACCCACAATCCAGGAATGAGTGCACGGACAAAAGAGTGGAATCCTGTTTGTCTGACAACTAAGGGATTGGGGCACTGACTATAAATCAGTTAGGTATACCAAGTGGTCTAATTTCCCAGATGTTTCGGTGAATAATCCAGTCCCATGTGCATCCTCCCCATGGACCCGTCAGGATTCGGTATGTGGAAGCCCACACCCCCCAGTCCAAATGCTTGGAAGGAGCACTGTAAATGTTTACACTTCCACCCAGAAAGTCTTTAGTATATCTCCATGACCACAGATCAGATGGTACTCCTGATGTGTCTGTAAGGGCAGTGGGCCAAGTCTGGTACTCAAGATCACTCCAAATGGCCATCA
Organism: Gopherus flavomarginatus; assembly: GCF_025201925.1. Taxonomy (NCBI): domain Eukaryota; kingdom Metazoa; phylum Chordata; order Testudines; family Testudinidae; genus Gopherus; species Gopherus flavomarginatus. The sequence continues at coordinate 1,963,194 of NW_026115085.1, forward strand.
GCTGGTCATTCAGGAAATTCTGAATCTCCAAACATACTAGATCCCACTGCAATGCCTTCCCAGCCTCAGTGATATTTAATACCATCTTTCCTTGGTGTAGTACTATATTACATTTGTTATTTAACTATTTTCAGGTACTTTTAAAAGGCATTGACATTAATAGCATAGGAGGGGGTTACATTATTAGTCACTGGAACGGTTTCAATACAGGTAAAATTTCCAGTGGCAGAACAAACTCTTCGGGTACTTGTTATTTAAAATCCAATTAGAGAGAGCAATACATGCTGAAGAATTTATCCACAACACAGGGCACAGCCTGTAGAATAAACCCCAAAATCCAATCAATACCACATTCCCAAGCATGGGTCCCACACATTTTTTCTGCCAGTGTACAATTCTTTGTTTCTTCACCGGGGTCAGTTCTTAATGTCCTTTCTAGTCAGGAATTCCTGGACTTTAGCAATTTCAGTGGAGTGAGTGTTCCTTCTTCTTTCCCAAAACAGTCTTGGTGCAGCATCATATAGGGGAGAGGTTACTAGCACATCACCCTGTAATGGTTTTGCTTTTTCTAGAAAAATTCAAAGGCACAGTAGATCTGTCAGTGGATAAGGGAGAGGCTACTAGAACTTCACCTTGTACTTTTTCCCTACTGTCCAGAAGGCACAGTGGAGCTAGAAGGTGAAATAGGCTAATCATCAGTAGGAGAATTCTCCCAATGTGGAGGGGTCTTTTTGCAGTGAGAATCTTGGGTCCAAGCAGTCAGTCTTTGGTACTTCACAGCGGTGTTGGTAGTCATCAGGACTTAAGGGCCTTTCCAGCATGGAGCCAAGGCAGTCTTTCGTTGGTGGACCTTTACATCAATCCCGTCTCCTGGTTCCAAGGAGTGGCAGGGCTGCTAGGGTCTTTGGGTAGCGCTTCCTTACCTGTGAGAAAAAAAACTTAACACATTTCATTAGTGCCTGGCAGTGTTTTTCAGATCTCATAGCTGCATGGGCAAATTCAAGCCCTCCTTTTCCTGGTTGTTAACCAAGTCTTAACTGTGAGCAGTGTCCTTGAATGGAGTCAGTGTCTTATCTATAGCCTGAGCTTGCTATTTTATTTTATTTTATTTTTTCAGTTAATTCATTCTGTTCTTTGTGCTTCTTCCCTTCTTGGCTTCTTTTAACCTGCAAAGGAAACTTTCACTTTTTACTTATACACCTTTTTCCCAACAATGAACACCTACACATTGTCATTATACAGTACATTAGTCTTATTATTTAATATATGCCACACACACCCTTTTACTAAAATAACCTTATTACAGAGCTTTCGAGCAACAAGCGAGGACAAGCACACCCACTTTGAGGAGTTCACTCAATACAACCTCTAGTCCAATAGCCTTCCACCGTCCCCAGCCCTCTGGCTAGAAATCTGAGGTAGCCAGAAAGATCCCATGTACAATATGGGGAGTGGGTTAACTTTTCATGTCCTTGCTTTCAAAGACTGTTGGTATGCAAATTTTAACAACAATTTTTGCAATTAACAATTTGACCAATAAAGTTTCTTTTCCTTACTTAAGGAAATGCATTAGACTTTAGTATATCACATTCTCCTGATTTATCTAAACACTTTGTATTCCAAGTTGAACAAAACAAGTATCTGCATTTTAATTTAACCTTTTTGTTTGATTTTAAACTAGATTATTTTATAAAAATATTAAACACAAAAATTCCGGCCACAAGACAAACACCACAAGACAGAACATAGAACACAAAACATAATTTCTATTGTGCCAGTAAATGCATGGTACGTTGAATGCTGTTTAGCTGGCATCAGTTTTCTCTGATTATCTGAAAGACAAAAAAACAGAGGTCTACCCCTTCTGGGCAGACAATCATTGCTTAAAATAGACAAATACCCTTGTTGATTTCAGGAAAAACAGAGGAATTATCCCATATTTTATGTGTTTCATAGGCAGCCCAGGTTTCAGTGGCTCCTACCTTATCAGTTAGATAATTTGCATGAATACAGATGCTTTCTGGCTTGCTTTTTACTTTTAACTCTTGCTTTCAAACACTGAAAGAAAACATCACTACTTATAGTGCCCTTACAGCCTAATAAAATTTCAATTACATAGCACTATATACATTCTTCAGCTAATTTAACTAAATTCTAAATGATTGCAATTAACAATTCTTTGCCTCAATTTATTTACAAACATTTCAAAGACACCAAGAACTTTCCTCTTTAGCATTTTTACAAAGTTCAACTGCTGTTTCCTCCAGCAACTACAGAGTTAACTTCTCACTCTCCCTTAAATCACTTGCTTGTCTCCCAACAGCCACTTTTATCAACTCAAATCACCATTCCAAGTAAGTTCTGGGTATTTGAAATCCCCATGCTTACACTTACTGACTCCTTCCTTCCACTACACCCTTAAAGTTTTCCAACCTGTTTTCCAATCTCTCTGTCTGTTGCCTGCCCGCCTGGGCCCGATCCTGCTTTTCTCACTGAACCGTCCCTTCCATAGGCACCAACTTCTTCCACTACCAGTTTAGCTAGGAGGGTGGGCTTCTCAACTAGCCCCCCACCCCTCCTGGTCTCTTCCCTTAAACATTCTTACTCACAAGACTACCCGAGTCCTCCTTCATGAGGCTTGCCACCTAGATGAAGACACATGGCCCATTTGGCAAAGGCCATTTACTTAACATATAATTTGAAGGACTACTCTTAGAGAGTTTACCCAGAGACTCATTCATCTGTTTGACACTTAAACAGAAAAGAGAATTACACAGAGAGCAGAGGGAATTACAGTCTAAGCCAGACTTTCCCACTTCTATACACTGACCGCTACAGGGGACAGGACAGAAGGATCTCAATTTAACCTCAGAGCTGTCTCGCACACATGGCTTCCACTCCGAGGAATTACGAACAAGAGGTTCAGTTCCACCCACACTCCTAACACCCAAATGAACAGAGAAAATAAACAACAACAGTAACTGGTTAAATAGAACAGAACCAGAACCAGATAGTGTTTCCTTATCCTATTAGGACTCACTTTTACTCATGCAGTTCTCAGCATATAACACCAACAGTACCAAGCAAAGCAAACACAAAATAACAAGGGTAAAACAAATAGATGGTGTAAATTCTGCAGGGCTCCCCCCTTCTTAATTGCTCACCAAACTGTGACAAATTTCTGTTACCAATCTATCCCTCATGTCAGATGATCAGGCTGACACTACAGGATCGTTGGGGGAAGATAAAGAAAACACACCATATAACTGAATTTTAAAGCTTCGTTAATAAAATAATAAAACAACAACGGAGAGTGTTGGGAACGCTCCCACATCACTCAGGAAAATATTAAAGCCCCAAGCCCGAAGCTCCTTTCATACTTACACACGTAAGTCCAGACTGGCCACTTCTGTGTATAATGTTCAGAGGAGGGGGAGAGGTGGAAGGGAGATTATCCTGTATACAGCTTGTCCAGAATTTCCAACATGCTTCTGCTCTTGGGAGGGCTGTTCTTTTACACCCTGGAATCTCCTGCGGCGTCTCTTTCAGAGATTCCAGTCCAGGTCGGCTGCCTGTGGCTTCTTTGGTGTCACCAAGCCACACCGACTCCAGGGTCACAAAGGCACACTGTTGGATCTTACCGGACAGTTAAGCTTTGCAAATGTAATTTCAGTTCTGTAACTTGTATTTCCTTTGCTTCGCCTCTGTCTATATTTTTTCCTTCACAGCCAGCTGGGGCCGAAAGCAGCCCCTCCCTGCACCAAGCACAGTCCGCGCCGATTCCTGACCCTGAACGCAGAGCACCCCCCTCCTTCCATCCCGGGGCCAAGATGATTTTTAAATTAACCCGTTCCTTATGTCTTTTTCTTTCTTTTCCTCTTTCCCATTAAACATTCTAGTAGCAATGCTAACTACTTCAGACAAACTTTTCCCTTGCGTACCATCTGGATGCTTTCTAAATCTTTTTGCAATATCCTTTGCACATTGTGACATGAAAACCATTTTAACCATCTCCTTTCCATGATCAGTTTCAGGATTTAAATTCCCATGCTTTTTAACTTCACAAATCAGTCGAGCACAAAAGTCAGAGAGGTGCTTATCTGGATGCTGGACACAAGCAGTCACCTTGCTCCAATTTGGAGTAGCCTCCCCTGCACCTCTAATACCATTCAAAACAGCTTTTAAAAATCTATCCAACTTTGTCTTTTGAGCTGGATTATTGGGATTCCAGTTAGGGTCAGTAATTAGCCAAGGTGCATTCAAATGAGCTGCAGATTTTTCTTTTACTTTTTGTCTTTCATCTTCTGTCATGAGAGTATCTAATAACTGATTTACATTTGCCCAAGTGGGCACATGAGTGAAAAGATTGTGCAGAACATTCTTTCCACTGCCTCAGGATTGTCTCATAAGTGAGGCATAGTGCACTGCCAGTTAAACAAATTTGAAGTTGCAAACAGGGTATGGGTAAAACCATCTCATGTTCCCCAGCAACCAGTAGAACCAGATAAGTTCTCAATGAGGCTTGTAATATCAGAGGTGTCTCAGAAACATTCTCTCTCATGGAGTTAAGTAACCTAGTGGGGGTCCACAAGGGCAAGGACAAGGGCTGCTGTAATATTGGGGGTGTTTGAAAAGCAGTCCCTGACCAAGTTTGCAAAAGGTTGGCTGGAGGCTGCACAGAGGGGGTGAGGCTGCCTCTGAAGATGAGGGAACATCACTCTAAGCTCCCCCTTGATTGAAGGGGGACACATTGAAGGAACTCAAGGGTTAAGGTGCCTCTATTGTCAACTGTCAGGGCTGCTGTGGCTCAGAGGAGGGTGCTTGACTGCCTGGCAGGCTTAGGCGCCGCAAGCCTTGGAGGTGGGAGAAGTGAAGCGGCCACGGCGTGCTCGGGGTGCTCGTGCTCGGAGCAGGGGTGAGCTCGGGCGACGGGGGTGCCGCAGGGCAGAGCAGGAGAGTTGCCACAAGAGGGGAGCCTCAGGGTGGAGGGGGGAGCTGCCACGGGTGCGGCGCCTCAGGGCAGGGGTGCGGGGGGGGGGAGGGTGCAAGGTGGAAGTTTCGCCTAGGGCATGAAACTTCCTTGCACCGGCCCTGCCCCACGCCCTGCCTGCAGCCAGCCCTGCACCCCCTGCCCTGCCCTGCCGGTAGTCAGCCTCTGTCTCCAGCCAGCCCTGCACCTTCTGCTTTGCCTGCACCAGCCGCATCCTCCCTGCCCTGTCTCCAGCCAACCCCTGATGCACCCCCCTGCCTGAAGCCAGCCAGCCACGCAGCCCTTGCCCTGCCTGAAGCCAGACCCTACGTCCAGCCAACCCCACATCCACTGGTGCCCTGCACTTCCCAGGGCAGTAACCCTGCACATCTGCTTCAATGAGGGGGGCAGGGAGCAGCTGGGACCCACACATGTGCACACCCTAGGGTGACCAGACAGCAAGTGTGAAAAATCGGGACGGCGTGGGGGGTAATAGGATCCTAGATAAGACCCCAAAATTCGGACTGTCCCTATAAAATTGGGACATCTGGTCACCACAGCACACTCCCAGGACTCCTGAGTTCCATTGCTGGGTTTCCTATTGGTTCCTCTGCTGGTTGTTTTCCTTTTTCTGGGGACTTTGGGGAAGTTGCTCCCCACTCTCGGGCTCTGTCCCCAGCCGTCAAATGGGGATTTCATACCTTCCCGCTATTGGAAAGTGCTGGGAGAATCCCCCAGCAAAAGCTGCTCTGAGAGTGCTAAGCAGCATCTGACCATTCAAGGTCGGAGCTCACTGCCCAGGAGGAGTGCTTGGCTCTGGGGTTTCACTTCAGCCCAGTGTAGAGAGAGAGCCCTAACCATGGAGTTTGGCTCAAGAAGACCAAGTCTCCAATTTGTTAAGGGTGTTTTGAATTTCAATCCTGTGCTCCAAAGTGCTTGGTGTCAGTTGTAAACTTTAGGAGCATGCTCTCCACTCCATTTTCCAAATCATTCATGAAAATATAGAATAGTACCTGACACCGGACTGATCCCTGCCAGACCCACTAGGTTCACCCTCCCCGTTGGGCAGCTAAACATGGAGAAGGGCTCCTGGAGTCTTGGCTTTCAACCAGCTCTGCACCCACATTACACTGATTGCAGCTGGACTACATTTCCCTCGTTTGCTTCTGAGAATGTCCTATGGGACTGTGTCGAAAGCCTTAGTAACACCAAGCTAGATCCCATCTATTGTTTACTCACCTCTACCAGGCCCAGAACCCTGCCAAAGAAGGAAAGAGGATTGGTTTGGAATGATTTGTTCTTGACAATTCCACGCTCACTAGTCATAAGAACCAAATCATCCTTTAGGTGCTGCTGACAAACTGAGTGTTTAAGAAGGTATTGCAGGATCTCTCCAGCTATGGCAGTCAGGCTAGCTAGTCTGTAAGTCCCAGAGGTCTTTTTGTTCCCCTTTGAAAGATAGGTCCTGTCTTGTTCATGGATGGGAAGATGTTCTTTTTCAGGGGTCTCAGACGAGAACTGGGGCACAACACCTGGTTTCTTAAGGCCACAAAAACGGAGGCAGGAACCTCTTCTCTGCTGCTGGCAAAGAACCACAGGTACCTAAAAGATAGGGACTCACATCTTTGAATGGTCTTTAAAAAGGCAGTGGTTAATAAGTTTGGCCCCGACCATTTCTTGTTTCCACAGACTAGACATTTTAGCAAACTTTAGAATTCCTTGGTGCTAAACACTGTGAAACTCCCCTTTCTCCTTCACAGAGGGCTTTAATACCCCTTATCTCACTTGGGCTCTAAACTGCCCATAGTTCGAGAACTGTTCCTGTTCCGATTGGACAGATGGGAGAAGGGAAGTGACCTACCCAAGGCCTACACAACAAGGCGATGGCAGAGCCAGAAAGAGAAGCAACCAGTTCTGACTCCTGTTCTAACAGATGAAAACACCCCAGAGCCCAGGAATCGAGATGGTGGGAAAATTTCATTCAAACCGTTTCTGTCCGAAAATCCCATTTTGACTAAACCAGTTTGTTTCTCAAAATCATAACAAGTGGGATGAAAGATCTTTGCAAAAATATTTTGTTGCAAAACAAAAGCATCTCCTCTTTGTCAGAGTGTGTTAAATTGTCTCCTCGCACACAAAGAGGAGACACTTACATCTCAACCATTAGATAAGATGCTTCAATCTGAGCTAAGTCGTTGCTACTATTAACAATTTCAAAATAAAAAAATACAAATAAAATAGACTATTTCAGCTAATCTATTATGTCATAATCTGGGAAACTTCATATTATGCACTACTTCTAGTGACACTCCCAAATGGATCCGCATCCTTCACCCACCATGAGGTAGGTAAGAGCGGATCATTATTATCCCTACTTGAAAGAGGGAGAAGCTCAGGCTGAGAAAGGAGAATTGACTTGTCTTAGGTCACACAGCCCGTCAGAGGCAGTGTTGGGAATAGGACCGAAGAGCCCTGATTTTCAAACAAACCATCGGATCTTGAATTTCAGACATTGAATGACCTGAATACTGTGCTCTCAGATGAGCTCCAGACCAACAACAGTGACAGTAATTATTCAGCAAGTATTTGAGGAGAACTGCAATGTTAGAGGGAATCATCAACTGCTCAGAGACAATTAATGCAGAGAAGCAGCAAAATTAATCAAAGATAGAACTGGTTCTGACTTATTTACTTGATCTTAAAAGAGAACAACAAGGACCTGAGTCTCCTCTCTGTCAATATCCCCCTGCTCAACCAATCAGGGTAGAGACGGAGGACGGGAGGCTGAGGGTTCTCACCAGAGAGCCCAAAGGATGGCCCAGGTCACCGGTGGGGATCACTGCCCGAGCACTATTTCAGTCCCACATTTTTGGGTGGACCTTCCATAGTGGGAGCTGCAGAGGACTTCCCTGCAACACACACACACACCCCTCCGTCCTGTTGTTGGGAAGGGAACAGGAGAAAGGACAAAAGAAGCAAGAGAAGAAGAGGAGGGAGGGATGGAGGAAGAGGTGAAACAAAAAGGACAAACCCTAATGTCCCCAGCGATTCTAAGGGACAAAATCCCAGGTGCGCAATAAAATTCTGCCTCCTTAAGCTCGTTTTTTCCATGCCTAGAATTCACTTGTCACCAGATAGATCAGACTGAACAGGTTTCAAACCTCCAGGAGGCTCTTACCTTCTAAACAGGGACGGCTGTTTTCTAGTAAAATCACTACAAGGGAAGGAGGAAACTCGAAAGAGGTTCCTCCTGGCGCTCACGTCCATGACCCCAAATAATCTCTCAGTCCTCAAAGAGAGACCTGGAGAAGGAAACGTGCTGAAGCAAAGCCACAGAGGTCTCTGAGGTTTCCCTGGCCCCTCGCCCCTGTCCTGCCTGGCTGATGTCAGCATCTCTCTGTGAGGTCACCACCTCCCCACCACCTTTGACCAATAGTCTGAGGTCCTGCAAAAGGCCTTTGTGATGTCACTGCCACACCCCTCCCTTGCTGGGCTAATGTCCTGCCCCTGGCCAGGCACTTTGGAGGTTTGAGCTACTCCCTGTGGATCACCCCACTCAAGGAGCGTTCGTTCTAGGCAGCAAGCCGGCTAGACAGGAAAACATCAGACGCTGCTCCCAATGCTACACTCAGTTTTTCAGAAATTAGTCGACTTCATGGTCAGAAGACACCATTAGAGCATCTAACCTGCATATCACAGGCCTCCTGTATGACATAACAGCTACTTTGGGGGCAAACACATTCCAGAAAGGCATCTAGTCTTCATTAAATGACATCAGGAGATGGTGAATCCACCACTTTCCTTGGTAGCTTGCTCCTGTGGTGAATCATCCTCGCTGTTGACTATTGTGCCTCAGTTGTAATATGAATTTGTCTCTTTTCACTTTCCAGCCATTGGGTCTTGTTATGCCTTTCTCTGCTCCATTCAAGAGCCCAAAAATACCCAATCTTTTCTCTCCATTAAGGCCCTTCAACATTTCAGTGAAATCACCTTTCAATCTTCTTTTGATAAGCTAAACAGGTTGAGCTCTTTCAATAGCTCACTGGAAGGCATTTTTCTCCAGCCCTCAGAACATTTGTTGGCTCTTTGCTGCCCTAGCTCCAATTTCACAACATCTTTTTCAAATGAGGATACCAGAACTGGAGGCAGTATAAAGGTTGTATAAAGGTAAAATTAAATAGGTTGCAGAGGAGTTTTTTTTAATTTCGGCTTTTGTTGCTAAAAATTTTGTCTCTCTGCGGTGAGAAAAAACACTCCCCGAATGCCAAAATTTGAGCCATGAAAAGCGGCAGTGTGAACAGCGCATCATAGGTGGAGCTGTGCTCCCGGTGACAAAGCTCCTGCCCCTCATTGGAGGTAGTTTGGCTTTGTTGCCGGGGAAGCTCTCTCTCAGCGATAAGGACGGCCACACAGCGCACCTTACAATGACATGGTTAGAATGGCACAGCTGCACCGTGGTAAGGTGCGCGGTGTAGACACAGCCTCAGAGCTGGGGAAAGCCGACAGGCGCTGAGGAGCACAGGGTTCAGACAGAGACATCCGTTAGGAGAGGAACTATTCACAGGGATTCTCTATAGCCTAGTAAGGTGGAGAGGATGGAAGATGATAATGTACAGGTAGGTTCTGATGAGAAACAGTGAAATGAAAGAGTCTCCCTCAATTACATCATGTAATAGCAGACAGCTAAAATGGGACACATTTTAGAAGTGCTTAAATACAAACGCTAAACATCTAAGAATTAAGACTGGTGAATTTGAGTGCCTGTTATTGAGTGACTATATTGATAGGATAGGCATCACAGAAACCCTTGCACCCCCTCCTGCACCCACATGGGGAGACTGACCTGTGTGCATGGAGCAGCTGGCATTGCTGCCCCCCACTCCTCCCTGGAACGCTGCTCATCTGGGCACCCCTAGGGGCTGTGGGATGTGGGGGCAAGAAGTGAGATCATCCGAGCTCCCTGCATCCAGGTCACTTTCCTCAGCCGGGCTGCATAGCGGGAGGGCAGAGAGCAGCAGCTTCTGATGCTCCCCTCACAGCACAGCCCAAGTGGGAAAAGTGACCAGGACGCATGGAGCACATAGGGTTGCTCCTTACTCCCCTCAAACCTCTATGGACCCATGGAGGAGCATTGGGGCAGGGGAGAGCAGTGAGCACCTTTGCACTGCCACACGGTGCCCTTTGACCCCTGGAGCCCTGGGCGGCTATCGGGGGGCATCACCCCTAAGGCCGGCCAGGCTCCCCAGAACGAGCAGCAGAAAACACAGAGACTGGCCACACACTGAGCAGTGGTAGCCTGGGCGGCTCGTAATGGAGGCTCAGGGGGGAGGGGTGTCATAACATTTTTTCCCAGATTTGGACCTTAGCGTCCAAAATATGGGTGTTAGCATGAAAACCTCCAAGCTTAGTTACCAGCTTGGACCTGGTAAAGCTGCCACCAGCCAGGGATTTATACAGAGCCTGACTCGCTGTGGTCTCCCCAAAACCTTCCCCGGGGGACCCCCAGACTCAGATGCCTTGAGTCTCACAACAAAGGGGAATAAACCATTTCCCTTCCCCCTCCTCCCCTCCAGGTGTTCCCTCCCTGGGTTCCTGGAGAGATATACAGAAGCAAGCTCCGTGAATCTAAACAGAGGGACTCCCCCGTCCCTGTTTCCAGTCCTGGAAATAGAAGTACCAAGATAGCTAATCTCTCTTCCCCCTTACCCAGAGGGTATGCAAAGTCAGGCTAGTAAATCTAACACAACGAGATTTTCCCCCTGACTTCTTCCTCCCACCAATTCCCTGGTGAGCTGCAGACTCAATTCCCTGGAGTCCCCACTAAAGAAAAAATCCAACAGCTCTTAAAAAGAAAGCTTTATATAAAAAGAAAGAAAAGGACATAAAAATGGTCTCTCTGTATTAAGGTGACAAATACAGGGTTATTTGCTTAAAAGAAAAAAATGAATAAACAGCCTTATCCAAAAAGAATACAATTTAAGCATTCCAGCAACTACACACATGTAAATACAAAAAAAACCAATATAAACTTATTGTCTTATTATCTTTGTACTTACAACTTGGAAACAGAAGATTAGAAAGGCAGGAGATAGAAAAATCACTCTCATAGTCGAGACGCCACAGACACAAGACAAAGAACAAAGAACTCACACACAAACTTCCCTCCACCCAGATTTGAAAAAGTCTTGTTTCCTGATTGGTCCTCTGGTCAGGGGTTTTAGGTTACTGGTGTTACCCCTTTATAGGTAAAAGAACATTAACCCTTAGCTATCTGTTTATGACAAGGGGGCTCAGCCTCCCCAAACCTTGCACTGCCAAGGGGACAGTGGGGCCCATGATCAGGGGCCCTGGCCATGTTAGGTCCCCCTGGAAAAGTCTCCCCTATGTCAGCCCCAGGGCTGGAGGAGCTCCCACTCCCTGCTACAGCCCGGGGGCTGCAGCAGGGGCACAGAGCTTCTCTGGTCTCAGGGCCACAGCGAGGCAGGGGTAAAGGAGTGATAGGGTGGGGCTGGTGGGGGAAGGGGTGGAACAGAAGTGACAGTGGATGGGGCCATGGGTGGAAGGGGGTAGAGCCACAGACAGAAGGTAGGGGCATGGTTCTGGTGCTGGGGCCCCCACACTTGTTCTCCCTTTCCCGGGGGTTTGGCATCACTAGCCCCGGCTTAGCGAGTAGGGTTCAGTGGTCCCCATAATGTGGGGTGCGACTCCTAGGGGAACACAGAGGAACATTCATGGGGGCACCTCAGGACCTGAGCCAGCCCACATAGAGGGCAGGGAGGGAGCACCACTCTGCCACAGCTCTTCCCCAACCCCACCCTCAGCCTGAGACTCTGGCTCCCAGCCCGGCGTCGACCCCTTTACCCCTGTCCGCACCCCTCATCCCAGCAAGCAACAGCCCCACTCCTCCCAGCCCCGGTTCTTGACCGTGGCTTCCGAGGGGCCACAGCCATGGCTAAGAGGGCACAATGTGAAATGTTTGGGGACCACTGGTTTAGGGTGACGTCCTCAATCACTTCTCTGCAGTCCAATAAAAGCTATTCCTCACTCACCTACCCCTCCATCAGGACGGACTAGGTATGTTCTGCTGCCCTTCACTCATACAGGAAGGAGAATAACATTTCATTCCACTCAATCCTAAAGTCATTTGTAACCCAAGACCATCCCAAACTGGTCATTTTGGGGAAGCGGCCCCATCATGCTGCATAGCTAGGCAGAGTAGGTGTGTCTATGCAAACACGGTCTGTTCCTGAAGTCTTTCCCCAGCTCCTCACTAGGTGAGAGAGGGGAGCTCATTCAGACCCTGCTTTCGCTTAGTATTTAAAAACTCCTTAGTGTCCCTATCTCTGCCGGCCTTAGATTTCTCCTCCTGTCTGTTTTTTCAGAGCTCAGATGAGGTGACTGAGTGGTTAAGGTGATGGACTGCTACCCTATTATGCTCTGCCTGCATGGGTTCAAATCCCATTCTCATCAGAGGCATTTAGTCTTCACCCTCCTTTATAGACAACCATCTCCCCCTTTGGTACAATAACAGATCAAACAATGTTGCTTGTGTTACCTAAAATTGGGTCAGTTAGTAAGCTTAGAGAGGACTAATAATGCCCCTCCCCCCCAGAGTCTGGCAGAAAGCAGCACATGTATTAGCTTGATAGCTAAGCTCAAAAGAAGGGATGGGGGAGGGTGTCACACTCATACTCACGCTCCCAGGACAGGCCTGGCAGTGGAGATGTCAGGATCCTTTAAGGTAAGTGTCCCACAGCGCAGCGATGGACGGTGCGATGAAGATCAGTCTCCCTGAGGTGCAATAGAATGTAACACAGCGAACGATGGGCCGGGTGAAGGGCATTCACTGGAGGTACAAAGGAGAGTGGGAAAGCCACTTCACAGGCATTCAAAGCGGGAAAGGACACAAGCTGGGGGAGTTTAGCAGACCTTTTGAGCATACAGGTTATACAGAGCATACAGATCACTGCTGCTCCTACAACATGATAAGTTCTCAAGCAGCATGTTTCTTACTTTGCCCATCTGTCAATTTTGATGATTATTGATGGAAATATTTTGCCATTGGGTTGTGTGTTTACACAGAAACTGACATTTACCAACAAATACACAATTCTTCCAAGCCTGCCTAGTCTGCAGTTGATGGGTTTAGAGGGACACATTCACTCTTCCAGGTCCCCATTCCAGGCCTGTGCTCTCCAGGTTGTCAACTTCCCGCACTGCTGGGATCCTTCCCTCATCTCCCCCCAAACCACTGCCCCACCCCCACTTCTGGGGTCCCCTCCCTACACTGTCTAACTCCACTGCTGGCAGGATCCCTTCCTGTTCCTTTCATTTCCTGCCTCCACTCTGGGCAAAAGCTCTGCACTCTTCCCACACCAGAAGTTGAACCCAGGCCACCTGGGTGAAAACCAGGAATCCTGACCACTAGCCCATAGGGGACTATTGTTGCATCTGACGAAGTGGGTATTCACCCACGACAGCTCATGCTCCAATACGTCTGTTAGTCTAGAAGGTGCCACCGGATTCTTGGCTGCTATTATTACTACAACTCAGGCCTTGGCTACACTGGAGAGTTACAGTGCAGGTGGTGGCTTTACAGCGCTGTAACTTACTCCCCGTCCACACTGGCAAGGCACATACAGCGCTGTATCTCCCTGGCTACAGTGCTGCATGTGCTCCACCTCGACGAGAGGAATAAAGAGAACAGAGCTGGTGATGCAGCGCTGGGGTGCCAGTGTAAACAGTGATTAATCTTACTACGCTGTCACTGACCTCCGGAACCTTCCCATAATGCTTTTAAGTAGAGATAACGCTCTTTGTTTTGGTGTGATGCCTCTGTTTGCTTTGATGTGAGCTCAAGGCTCCCGGAGCTGCCTATCTAAAAACCAAACACAGTTACTGTTTGCAGTGAATGAGCAGAGGCAGGGGGATCCCTTTGGAACACCCACAGCTGCTGTTTGCTTGAGGAGAGAAGCAGCCGGGTGGGCACGGGGGAGGGGGGGTCTGTTTTGGATCAGTGGCTTATCTGGTCTGTGAGGAAAAGAACAAAGGCGGCTATTTGCATTTAGTGAATGAGAGAGGGGTGGGGGAGGAGGCTTGAACTTGCCAGGCAGGGAGCTGACACAGTGTCAGCTCCAAAAATCCACTCGCTCTGTCTCCCCCACGCTCCGTGTCACACTCCACCCCACCCTCCTCTTTTGAAAAGCACATTGCAGCCACTTGAATGCTGGGATAGCTGCCCATAATGCACCACTCTCAACAGCACTGCAAATGTGGCCATGACAGAGTGCTGGTAGCTGTCAGTGTGTCCACACTGCAGCGCTTTCCCTAAACAGCTGTAGGAAGACAGCTTTAACTCCCAGCGCTGGACAGCTGCAAGTGTAGCCAAACCCTCTCTAAGCCGACCCCTTATGAGAACAGCAGGGACTAGCATGACTAGATGTCCCGATTTTTGGGTCTTTTTCTTATATAGGTGCCTATTAACCCCACCCCCATCCCAATTTTTCACATTTGCTGTCGGATCACCCTAGCAGGGGTTGCACACAGGGCTGCATTAGCCTTCAGGTGCTGAGGTTTCCCTCTCTCCATTCCCAGAGCCTGTGATCAGGAAACAGACATCAGGGCTCCCAGGTGCTGCACAGACCATGACTGAGATCAGGCCCCATATTATGCAAGGTGCTGTACAAACCCTGGGCAACGCAGAGACACCCAGGAGGTTCCCCTCAATTTCCCTGAGCCTCTGCTGCCCAACTTCTTCTGAATCCCTCTGGCTCACCCCCCCCCACAAAAAAACCCCACCTTTCCAAACAGTCCTTCTTTCCTTGCCCCCTGATTCTGGTTTCAGACCCTGGGACCATCTCCTCTCTTTGTCTCTCCCCCTCCAGGTGAAGCAGAAATGGAGGCAACTTCAGCCACTGGAGTCAGCCTCAGCGAGCACTGCAGCCGGCCCCGGGGGAGGGGGGGGTGTTTGCAGACACAGAAAGGGAGCAGGGGGTGCTGGGAAGAAGGCGGCAGGAGAACAAAGCTCAGAGACCCAACATGGGGAAATTCCAGGGGGCGGGGCTGTGACACAACCCAGGTGCGGACAGCTCCTGGGGGCGGGGCTCTGGCTCAGCTCGGGGGCAGGGCAGCTCCTCGGGGCGGGGCTCCAGCACAGAGCAGGGGCGGGGCAGCTCCTGGGGCGGACCTCCAGCACAGAGCGGGGGCGGAGCAGCTCCTAGGGGCGGGGCTCTGGCACAGTCCGGGGGCGGGGCAGCTCCTGGGGGCGTGGCTCTGGCACAGCCCATGGGCAGGGCAGCTCCTGGGGGCGGGGCTCTGGCTCAGCTCAGGGGTGGGGCAGCTCCTGGGGGCGGGGCTCTGGCACATTGTGACGCGGAGCCCGGGCTGAACAGCTGCTTCTTGGTTCTCCACGTGCTGCCAGCAGCGCTGGAGCTGCCCGAGCCAGAGCGGAGCCGCTGTTGTCAGCTGCAGCCAGGATCTGCCCCTGGCCCCGCTGGGATCCAGGTGGGGACAGAGACTGGGGCCCGGGGGTTCCCCTTGGTGTGGCTGGCGGGGGCGGGAGGGGACAAGCCGGAGCTGCAGGCGGGAGAAGGGCGGTGGGACATTGTGACCCGGAGCCCCCGGGGAATGAGAGTTGCTGGGGGGCAGGAAAGTGACTCTGCCCCAGGGAGCCTGGGAGAAGCCTTGAAGGCGCCTCGGCCCCAGTGGAGCTGCAGGAGGATCCGCCCGCCCGCCCCGCTGGGATGGGGGGGCCGGGGCCCGGCCGTCGTGTGGTGGGGAGGGGCGGACCCCGGGCCCGGCGGGGAGGGGGCGGTGTATTAAATCCCTCCCCATAGCAATGTGCTACTCCCGGGCACTGCGCATGCCCAGTAACAGCCGCTGAAGCCGCTGCCCTTCCCCCTGCCCGGACCAGCCGTAACGTTCCGCCGGGCGCTGGGGGCGGGGCTGGAGCGGGGCGGGGAAGTAACAGGGAGCGTGGGAGGGGCGGGCGCAGAGCAGGAAATTGATGGGGGGGGGTGGATCAGGCAGCTGGAGGCAGGGTTCGTGGGGGGCTAAAGGGCACAATCCGGGCTGGGGGGAGGAGCAGGAGTTGAGCTCAGGGGGAGGCGCTGGCAGAGCCCCCCCCTTTGGTGTGAGGGCGGAGGTGTCGAGGGGGGAGGAGAAACCGGAGTTGCAGCGGGGGGAGGTCACTGGGGTGGGGGTGTAGATCTGTCTCTGTGCAGCCAGGACATTCCCGGGGTGGGAGGGAGGTGAGTTAACTGGATCCTGTCCCTGTTTTTGCCACTTCCTCCCACACACACATTCTCTCAAGATTTCCCCTTTTCTCTCTCATTATCACACGTGGCTATAAAATCCAGGGAGATTCTCCTTCCCCCCCCCCAATGATCAGCTCTCTAATTGCCTCTGATTTTCCCTTTTCTCTCCATATTTCTCAAAGGTCAATTTAAAATCACTCCGATGGGGGGTGGATTTTCCTACCCATTTTATCTGCAGCGATTTGTCCTTGTTTGGGTGGGAAATTGTTGCCCTAGGTCATTCCCCAGAACATGGCTCCCACTGGAGTGGGATGGGATGAGGTTCCCGTTCTCTGCCAGGGCAGGGAAGGGAAGGGAGGAGCACATCCCCCATGGAGACTGCCCAGACCCCATTTCCCAATTCCCCTGCGGCCCCCTTCCATTGTCCAGGGAGTCTTCCAGCTCCCCTCCGCCCTTAAATCAGCTCCTCAAAGGGCTCTGAGCTGCTCACGTGAATGGTTGCCCCGTGGCCGGGGGGGAGCATCACATTCTGTTTATGTATTGGACAGTCATATAAAATCCAGTCCAACAGTCCCCCTTTTCCACTAGTTATTTAATAGCAACATCAAATCCCCTCCGATCTTGGTGGTTTTCTCTCATGTTATCAAATGTCGTTTGTGACAGGGTTCTCTCTGCGTGTGTCAAAGATTGAAATAAAATACCCCAAACATTTGCCCCACTTCTCTCTAGTTGTTTTATTTCTAATTGAATATGATGGGTTGTTTCCCAATGTGCTAAGATGCAGCCGCCTCTGGGGTGGATCCATGGTGGCTATTATTTGCTAGTGACAGCCCGTGGATCTTTCTTGCCCTCCAGGCCTTCCATTCTCCTGTTAAAGAAGCACTCCCCAGGCTCCCTCTGCCTGTGTGACTGGCCAGCAGGAGGTGGTGTTAACTTTCTAGCCACTTCTCACACTCTGTGAGGTAATACTTGCAGGGGCAGGGAGGGTATCTGTGTGGGGAGATTGCAGCTGAAGGGGCATTGTGGTAGGGGGAGGCCTCTGTGTGGCTGGGCAGGGGGTACCCTAGTCAGGTTGGTGGGTTGTGGAGGTTTGGGGTTTTCGGGGGTGGTGGTTCTGATGTGCCCATCCCTGAGGCTATGGGTCCTGGAGGTGGGTATCGCTGGGGGCCTGGTGGCTGCAGAACAGTGGGGGTGGGTGTCTCTTGGGGAGGCGGGACAGAGGGTTAGAGGGAGCCTGGTTCTGTGCCAGGGGCTCTGTCTGTGCTTCCCCCGCTGGTTCCTGGTTTTGTTGCCATGCCCAGTGCACAGAGCTGGGGGAGGGGATCCCTGGCACTAGGTGAGGGCATGCCAGGGAAGCAGAGTGATGGGTCGCACTGTAAAGCATCAGGGGGGCACACTGGGCAGAGGAGGGGGTCCCAGGCAAATGTCAGGGTAGATCGTTCTGGAGGGTGGGGAAGTTCCTAGGCAGGCAGTGAGGGACTGAGTTCCCAGTGGAGGGGGGTCCCTTGAGGGGGTCCTGGCTGCTGGGGGCTCTTGGTGGGGGGGAACCCTTTGGGATTCCCAACCTGGCAATCATGGTGTGGTGGGGGTTCTCTGGCCGGTGGGGCTTTGAGGGGTATCTGGGGTCCCTGGCCAGGGACTCTGGGGGCTGCGTCCCAGGGAATATCTGGTGGGATCCTGGCTGGGGGGTGTCTGGGGCCCCTGGCTGGGGGGTCTGGGCTCTGCGTACTAGGGGGTGTCTGGGGGCTGCTGCTAACCATGATCCTTCTCTCTGGTCAACTTGTACCAGAGTCCTGGCTCCTAGTCACCAGGTCACCAAGTCCATTCCCCAGTCACGTGCCCTGTCACTGTGATAACTTTCTGTCCACTTAGCAAACACTGTTAGTGTGAATTCACAGAATTTACTTTTCTCCTCTTTTGAAAACTGCAGGAACTTTCGGTTCCGTTTGGAAAATTTTTGCCCCCAGTCCTTGTCCTAGATCTGCGGGGGTGAGGGAGGTGGGAAGGGAGTCAGCACTGCCACACGATGGTCTTTTCCACAGCGTTCTGAACTCATTCTTTCTGAAATCCGGTGTCATTGAGACCGTTGTTAATCCAGAGTCACTGTATGGAAAGACAAGGAGTGATTCCAGATGGACAGTGGGTCAAATGAGATCAGCCATCCTCCCTGTGAGGAGGGGCTCCCATTAGCTGCTCTCCCCAGAGAGCTAAAGGAGGGAAGCTGCTCATACACTCCGTCCCTCTCTGCTCAGGATATTGGGGTTCAGCTTCCTGGGTCAGATGCTGCAGCCTCCATTGTGATCTGGGAGACCAGGCTTGGCAGCTGCTGCTCCCCCAGTGGGGCTCTGTGCTGGGAAGTGACCTTAATTAAAGCTTCTTCTCTGCCCGGCCCAGGGGATGACTTTCTGCAGCTGGTCCTAGCCCCCTAGGGCAGTCCTGGGCCCTGTTACTACTAAATTCTGAGCCAGAGTCTCCAGGTAACTGAAAGACCTCAGGAAATGTCCTAGGGTCTGGCAAGAAAGTGACTCTGCACAAACACCACCACCTCATTTCTCCTCCCATTAGCGGTTGCCAGGAGGAAATCCAGCCATGGGAGAGCAAAGCCCCCAGGAATGGGACTGTCCCAGCCAGAGGGGCAGGGAGAGAGGACAGGGGAAGGAGAGACTGAAAGGGGCAGTGGGAGAAATGAATGTGGGGGAGAGATTTCCAGCTCTCTAGTCCACCCAGACACATGTATTGCTGCATCCTGGGGCAGAACCACTTTCCAGTGAACAAAACAAGGATCAGACAGAGCAAAAGCCAGTTCCTGACTCCATATTCCCCCTGCTGGGGTGTGGCTGCCGTGGGGTCAGTGTCTGAGGGAATCCCCCACAGTGACTCCTTTGGTTCTGCTCTTTTCTAGCCTTGTGTTCAGAGAAGGGGTGAGGGGAGAGAGAAGGGAGGTTAAAAATGTGTCTGTGGACTTAGCCTGGCAGGAGGAGCCAGGTCTAAATTGTAATAAACAGATTGAGCATTTCCCAGCATGACAGAATCTAGGGTGTCTGTCTGCAGGGAAAGGGCCTGGGGGAACTGTGATGTGAAATTAACTAAAACCGGTTCTGAAACGCCCACAACTGCCCTTCTCCCCCAGACAGGCTGCAGAATGTTTTGCTCCAGCTCATCCCAGCCTGGCGTGGGACAGGGAAGAGAAATGGCTGCAGTGGAGTCAGTCCAGGTAGAGATTATCGGGGGGTTGCTGGTGGGTTCCTGCTGGAGGAAAGGGAGAGCAAATACACCAGAGGTGGGAAGGTTTGCAGAGTCTGGTTTGGAGGTTGGAGCGGGACAGGAAATTCACAGCGTGGGGAAAGGAGGAGGCCAGGGTGTGGCAGACCTGCTGGGAGTTATTTACTAAGTGGCCTAGATTCTAGGAACAGACCCAGGAGGTTTGGAGGTGGAAATGCCCTAATTTGTGAAGAGAGAAAATAACCCACCTACATGGAGCTAGTCAAACTGACCAGACTCCTAGTGCTGGAGCCTGACCTCATTAACCATCAGCTGCTGTGAGATATAAAGGGGACACCCATGAGTCAGGCTTATTGGAGCTGCCTCTCCCTTCATATCCCACTCCTCACAATGAGGAGGGTGTTGGGCATCCTACCAGCGAGCTCTCCCTGGACCCTGCTAGGGGCTCCATCTCCTGTATCAGTCAGTGGCTAGTAGGGGGGTGATGGATATGCTGGGAGAGATAAGGGGCTCTCTCTTCATCCCCTCACCCTGGCATTTGCTGGATACTCTGAGCCAGGTCGAGGTGGGACTCTCCTGACTATGATCCACCCAGAGCTTCCATTTGATTCACTCTTCTCTGCCACAAATAGTGGGGCTGTGAGTGGGGCAGCAAGTCCTTAGTGTTGGACTCTTACTCTTTCAGGGGCTGGTGACCTTCAAGGAGATGGCTATGTATTTCACCAGGGAAGAGTGGGCTCTGCTGGACCCCACTCAGAGAGCCCTCTACTGGGATGTCATGCAGGAGAACTATGAGACTGTGACCTCGCTGGGTAAGGGTTCCTGTCCCTTCTGTTCTTGGAAGGGGAAATGAAGAGTGAAGGTTCACGCCACCCCCACAATGCCATCTGTACCCTGTCCTGTTTCAGCATCACCCCAATAGGCCAGTGACACACATAATACCAGAGACCCTCCTCTGCTGCAGAACAATTTGGGAACAGAGCACAGGAGCCGTATTGCACAGTGTCAAATATCTGCTGTTTGCTCAAGTGAAACTGGGGGTTAGGTCTGGCATAACTGTCCCATACCCCTAATCATTTTTGTTGCCCTTTTCTGAACCTTTTCCAATTCCAATATTTCTATTTTTGAGATGGGGTGACATGTGCATGCAGTATTCAAGATGTGGGTGTATCATGGATTTATTTGCTGTTTTTACAAATATGATCTATGAGATATTCTGTCATATCTATCACTTTCTTAATTATTTCCTACATTGTTCACTTTTTTTCACTGCTGCTGCACATTGAGTGGATGTTTTCAGAGAACTATCCACAGTGACTCCAAGATCACTCTCTTGAGTGGAAACAACTAATTTAGACCCCATCATTTTGTACGTATAGTTGGGATTGTGTTTTCCAATGGGCTGCACTATGTGCTGTCCTGTCATCTAGTACTGCTAAGATCCTGGATTCAGTAATATCCCTGCCCTTCCTGTTCCCTTTCTCCACCGAACCCCGCCAGCCCATGCTTCCTGTTCCCAGCTTCCCCAGGATTCTCGCACTGTCTCTGAACCTCTCTGTCAGCAAGAAGCAGTGCCAGGGACACTTGCCCTCTGTCTGGAGTCTTCGATTTCTGGGACATGGATTTACTTTCTCTGTGTTGTAAGAGGCTCTGTCATAATGAGTGTCTGTGATGTTACCCAGAGTACAATCTGGACTGTTAAATAGCTGTACCTCAGTCCTCCAGCATGGGGTGCCTTTTCCACTGTTTTCCCGCGAGAACAGCCCCTCTTGGCCAATTAACACACAGTCTCCAGCATGTAACTCACTCCCAGCTACACAGTAT
This sequence comes from Gopherus flavomarginatus, assembly GCF_025201925.1. Classification (NCBI taxonomy): domain Eukaryota; kingdom Metazoa; phylum Chordata; order Testudines; family Testudinidae; genus Gopherus; species Gopherus flavomarginatus. Next base: position 1,984,464 of record NW_026115085.1, read on the forward strand.
TGAGTGCTGCTAGACAGCCACTCATGAATTACACCTCAGGAGAAAACCAGCAAATTCTCAAGTGCCCAACTTTCCCCCAGAAATGTGCATCTTGCACTGTCCAGCACGCTACTGAACGACCCAAGCTCATATGAAGTCTGTCATTTCATCAGCGGAAAATGACATGCACCAGCTTGTTATCCCAAACAGAGTTTCCAACACACTTCAATCCACACATACTGGTTAGATGAACAATAAACCAAGCTTGTTAACTACCAAAAACTAAAACTAGGCCCAGTCCATGAAAGGGGCACTCCCAGGAGAGACTGTACAAAGGCTGGAACATGAAACACCTTTGTAAACCTGAGACAGCTGCCTTGGGGACAATGACAGGGAGAATCCCCCAAAGTGACTCCTTTGTTTCTGCTCTTCTCTGGCCTCCGATTGTTCCTTCCAACGTGGAGTACTTTGCACTTGTCTCTACTGAATTTGATCCTATTTACTTCAGATCATTTCTCCCGTTTGTCCAGATCATTTTGAATTTTAATCCAATCCTCCAAAGCACTTACAACCCCTCCCAGCTTGGTGTTGTCCGCAAACTTGATACGTGTAAGAGAGAGACTGTTACTGGGAGGGTTTCCCCATGTGTCAGAGGGTTACACCTTGGTGGGAGGGGGCTAGGCCTGTACTGTAATAAGGTCACTCTGTGCTTCACAGTGTGCTAGAACCTAGAATGTGCATTAGCAGGGGAAAAGCTGGGGGGAATCGGCTTGTGGAATGGACAAAAGCCTAGTCTGAATTCTCACACCTTGCCCTTTTCATCCCGGCAGGCCAGAGAATAACATCCATGTTTCGCTGCAGATCATCTCGTCCTCCCAGGGGCAAGGAAATAGCTGCAATGGAGCTGGCTCAGGTAAGAGATTATCAGGGTGGCGGGCTCTGCTTGGAGGTTGAGGAGCAGTAAATGCATAAGAGGGTGGTAATTGCTAGAAGTGGTGGGAAGCAGGAAATATCTCGGATGGAGAAAGGGAGGGGACAGCATGTGACAAACCTGCTGAGACTTGTGTAGTGTAGGGCGTGATGGGTTGTCACCCCCAGGAGGCAGTTTGTGGAGCTTCTGGGAACTGCTGTGTCCTCTAACCCTCACGCTGGGCTGGCCCTTCTCACACTGCTTTGCTGGAGATTTCGCCAGCCTCTCCAGGGCCTGTTATCACCCAACACAACAGCAGGTGGCGCCATGCAGCCAACTAAGCTACCTGAGTGCGTTACCTAAGCCACTCAAGGACAGATAGAAGACAAGAGCCAATTTCCCACTCCCCAACCTTGCACACTTGCTGTAGTATAAATCCAGAATGATACCATCTTATAGTGCACAGGGATCTCTATAATACAAGCTCATTAATGTAGTTCCCCTTCCCCTCGATATGGGACAGATGTGCACAACAAGCTGAGATTTTCCCCAGACACTTCACTCAAAATACGCTGGTTAAGATAAAGCATCAAACAAGTTTATTAACTGCAGAAAGATAGATTAAGTGATTATAAGTGATAACAAACAGATCAAAGTAGATTATTTAGCAAATAACCAAAACTCAGACTAAGCCTAACATACTAGATGGATAGAATTTGAATTAGCAATTTCTCACCCTGACTGATGGTACAAGCAGTCCCCCAAGTTTCCATACACAAGCTAGAAATCTCTTGATCCTGGGAGCAGCACTTCCCCCACATCCGTTTTTGTTTCTCAGGTGTTTCCAGAAGTTCTCTTGTGTGGAGAATGAGGCCAAGAGATGATGTCACACCCCACCTTATGTAGCTTTTCCATATGGTGGGAACCTTTTGTTCCAAACTCAGTTCCTAGTCCAGTTTGTGGAAAAATACAGGTACTAAAATGGAGTTTAGTGTCATGTGGTCTGGTCAGAGGCCCTGCTGAGTCATAGTAGCCATGACTCATAGGCTGGCTGAAACATTCACAGGAAGGCTAAGCTCTTCCACAGTCCATTGTCTTTGTTGAGCCATCAGCACTGTCTGGCTTCTTCATTGTTGTACCTGAAAGGCTCATTGTGGGTGTTACCCAGAGTAAGCACATTTGAAATACAGATACAGAGTCAATATCCATAACTTCAGATACGAACATGATATGTGCACACAAATAGGATAATCGTATTCAGCAAATCAGAACTTTTCCAGTGACACCACACATGATGCATCTTCTACAAAATAGATCATAATTATGTCCTAATCATATTATAATCATACCACTATGATGAATATGGGGGTGTAGTGTCAGATAGGTCCTAATTTCAAGGCACAGGAGTTGGGAATGGAACTTCCCCTCTTTGTGGAACAGGAAATAACCCTCCAGCCAGGGCTGGGACAACTTCCCAGACTCTCAGCGATGGAGCCTGAATCTACTGACATTTCATTAATTACCACCAACCCCAATCTTTGTGGCAACTGTAAACTTTATCAGTGATGATTTTGTACTCTCTTCTAAGTCATGGATAAGAATGTTAAATAGCACAGGGCCAAGAACCAATCCCTGCAGGAACCTGCTAGAAAGAAATCCACTCGATCATGGTTCCCCATTTACTATCAGAGTTTTTAATCTATTTAATGTACGCCGTGTTTATTTTGTATCATTCTAGTTTTTTTTAGTAAAAATATTGTGCTAATCAAGTCATGTCCCTTACGGAAGTTTAGGTATATTACATCAATACTATTAGCTGCAACCAAACTTTTGATCTCATCCAATAAGGATATCCCGTTAGTTTGATAGGCTCTATTTTCTCTAAACCTTTGTTAATGGGCACTACAATTCTGACCTTCTAACTTCTATTCTTTATGATTGACTTCCCCTTTCTTCCATATATTTTATTTGGAGGGTGCTTGGATTCCTACCAGGGAGCCACTATCAGGGTCCAGAGACAGCCCCATCTCCTATATTAAGCTCTGGCTAGTAGCTATGTGATAAATGTGAAGACCCTACTTCTGTCTGTCAGATGGGAGACACAAAGGTCCTCTCTTTCTACCCTCTGCTGCCTCCTGGCTGCTGTAAGCAAGGTGGGTTGGGACTCTGTTAACATGTGCCTCCCGGAGCTTCCATTTCCCTGGTGCTGCTGTTCCGTGAATAGTGGGGTTGTGAGTGGGTCAGCAGGTACTGAGTATTGGACTCCTGCTCTTTCAGGGGCCGGTGACCTTCGAGGAGGTGGCTGTGTATTTCTCCAGGGAAGAGGGGACTCTGCTGGACCCCACTCAGAGAGCCCTCTACAGAGATGTCATGCAGGGGAACTATGAGACGATGGTCTTGCTGGGTAAGGATTCCTGTCCCTTCTGTTCTTGGAAGGGGAAATGAAGAGTGAAGGTTCATGCCACCCCCACAATGCCATCTGTACCCTGTCCTGTTTCAGCATCACCCCAATAGGCCAGTAACATACATACTACCAGAGACCCTCCTCTGCTGCAGAACACTTTGGGAACAGAGCACAGGAGCAGCATCACACAATGTCAAATATCTCCTCTTTACTCAAGTAAAACTGGGTTAGGTCCAGCATAATGAACAGAAGCTTCCTACCCCCAGCCTTCTCTCAAACCCTGAGCCTTCTCTACCCAAACCAGAATGTGCTTGGGGTGTAACAAGCAGGCGGCTGGAGTCAGAGCTGCCAGTCCAGGGTTACTTATCATACAGACACTCAGTGCGTCCTTGAACGCTGGCTGGGAGTATCCAGACAGGGGAGCTCCAGCAGCAGAACACTGAATCTCACCCAGGATTACAGATGACACAACTCCTCGCCGATCTGGATTGCACCCCAGCATGTGAAAATGGCCTAGGTTGGTAGTGACATTTCTTGAGACATGGAGAGTCTTGCTCCCATATCACCAGGTGTAATAAAAATAACAGGAAAGGCCAAATATGGAAAACTGATTGTTCAGCTTGCTTTTGACCTGCATCATATTTTGCAATATATTCCAAATAAGGAAATTAACGTGCAACGTATGTGTCATTGTTTGTGGTTTTAAACTGTAAAAGGCTTGTGTGATTTTTAGCTCAGGAACAGTATTCCAATAGCTGTCGCCCCCTGCGTGCTTGTAACCAAGAAAAGAGCCTCAGGCTGAGCTGATTCAAATATTAATCCTGTGGTCGTTTTCCACAACAGCCTCAATAGGTCCCTGTGATGGAATGTAAGGCTACATCTAGACTACCCACCGTATCGGCGGGTTAAAATCGATTGCTCGGGGATCGATATATGGCGTCTCATCTAGACGCCATATATCGATCCCCGAGCGCGCTTATATCGATTCCGGAACAACACCAACCCCAACGGAGTTGCTGATTTGACAGGGGGAGCTGCGGACATCGATCCCGCGCGGTGAGGATGGGTGAGTAATCCGATCTTAGATATTCGACTTCAGTTACGTTATTCACGTAGCTGAATTTGCGTATCTAAGATCGATTTCCCCCCGTAGTGTAGACCAGCCCTTAATGTCTTCACACCTTCCCCCTGCAGGAGAATGGCTGTTTGACCAGCTGTTTGCCTTGCTGTCTCTGAGGAACTGGTCTGTGGGTGTTCCCCAGAACTGTAACTTTTTCAGTAATATCATACTGTAAAATCTCACAATTTTACATACAGTGTTACTACACATTTTAACAGGAGGATAATATTCAGTAGGTTATGCGTTTTCTAATGATACCTCACAAGCCATTTTCCACTAGCAGGGTCTTCTCTGTTCACAGAATTTCTGATAGTTTGATGTCTGCTGGCACTGGATATCACTATTTTGGCATCTCTCTCTCTGTCTCAGTGAGCACCCGCTGTGGTTGTTGAAAGTCTGTGATGGGATCTATGGGACGCAACTGAACAGTGGGACCCCTGAGCCCTTTGTCCCACCACCTGGGCTCCCTCTCACACATGTGATGCTGAGACAAGCTGTGAATCTCTGGCAGATATTGCACTTACACAGACATCCGTAGGTAGGGACACAGCCAACTGAATTACATGAATGCTTCTGCAGCCACTCATAACACTAATGATAGAAAGTCGCCCCCCCTACAGCTCTGCAGCCTTGCACCCCTGGATCATACCATCTTGCCTTAATCAGAAGCCTGATCAGTGTGAGTTTATTACACAGGGTCCACCCCTCCCTCACTGTGAATAGTACATGAACCAGCCTTGTAATGGAGCTGAGATTTCCCAAGAACTTCAAGCAAAATACACCAGTTTAAGTAGAGCATAAAACAGATTTATTAACTACAGAAAGATGGAGTTTTAAGGATTATAAGTGGTAGGAATAAAAGATCAAAGTAAATTACCATGGAAATTAAAGATAAATTCACAATCTAAACTTTACACCTTATTACACTAGGGCGTAGTTCAGTTATGCACACAGGAAGGCTTAATGCTCGAGCTGCTGCACATGCTGGGCAGGCTTAAGGTCGGGCTCTCCATGGCAGGAGAGAAGAAGACTCGGCCCCTGGAGGGGCAGGCTGGGGCTTCCTGGATCCCATTTGCTCACAGCCAGCGCCCTGCCCCCACTCCCAAGTCATCCATGGTGCCCCCAGGTCGGCCAGAATGGAGCAGCAGTTTTCACTGCACTACGTCCACTTATGGCTTACAGGCAACTCCCAGACTCACCGCAGTCCACCATCTCGGCCAGAAAGGAGCCCACTCAGCCTCACCATTGCTGCTTTTCCTTCCCCCCAGAACCCCGCTTCTCCTGGGCTGCAAGTAGCCATCCCTGGGATGCCAACAGGCAGCCACAGGGGTCTGTCTCTCAGCAGCCAACCGCACCTCGATGGGTTCAGCCCTCAGAAGGGCAGGTGGGGGTTTCCTGGATCCCAGTTGCTCGCAGCCAGCCCAGCCTCCACCTCTGAAACCATCAGTCATGCCCCCAGGTTGGCCACAAAGAAGCCGCCATTCTCCACTTGGACTCATCTTTGCTTGTTTTCCTTTCACCCAGAACCTCCCTTCTTCTCCTGGGCTGCAAGTAGCCACTCCTGGGAAGCCAAGAGGCAGGCACAGGATTCTACCTCCCAGCAGCCAACCACACCTCCCCAGGCATTGCAGAATGAAGGGTGGTGCTCTACTAACCCCACTTAGCCGCACAGCTTCTTCCCTGCCTTCCTCAGCTCAACTTTCCTCTATTGCCCCATTCCTGCCTCACTTCCTCCTTTGGCCAGTCACGCAAAGGAGCCCAGCAGGAAGTGAGAGCCTCTATAGGCCAACCTCCAAGAGCAGAGGTGGCCAAGCCACAAGCCTCCAAATGGTGACTGGCCTAACTACTCTAGGTTCTCCAGCCTGACACCAAGGTGCTTTCTCCACTGCTGTCAGCATCCTCTGTCATGCAGGGGTTGGAGTTATCCCAGGGACAGGCCAATAGGAGGAGTGCCCTTTCTGAATAACAAGGGGATCTGGGAAAAGGAAGCCAGCATGTTTCTGCCTGGTTTTGAACCAGGGACCTTTTGCGGGTTAGGCAAATGTGATAACCACTACACTACAGAAACTCCACCTACTGGGTTGTTGCTCACTCTGGCACAGACCGATGGACAAATCTAGAGAATGTGGTGGTAGCCCCTCGATAGGTCAGCTGGCAGGGCAGAGGACTGGAGCCAGCACTCAGGAAGTCGTCCTTACCTCGCCCGTGTGACTCCAGCTTGAGGGAGAGCTTCTTTTTCTTCTCCTTGCTGACAAAGAGCAAGAGAAGAATGAAAGGTCAGGTGGGCCAACTCGGTGCAGAAGCCCATGCTGTCTTTTCCTGCTGCATAGCCTGAAATGAGGGACTCGTGGCAGTTAAAGGAACTGCTGCACTCTCAGAAAACATCCCGCCCGTGCATAAAGGAGGATAGAAGAGCCTGTTAGTCTAGCACGCTCCCAGCTGAACTGTTTCAGCAGCTGCTAGGTTTCTTTTTGGCCTGTTACTTTTCTGTCTGGGATGTTGTTGTCAGCTGTGGCACAGAAAAAGGACGTCATTGCGAGCTGCCCATGAAGATAAGATTAACTTTTGCCTTCCTTGCTCGGCTTTACTTGCTTCCTCACCCTATTCCTGCCTTAGTTCCTGTGTTACCTGAAGGCAACGGGGGCCCAGCAGTACGAAGAGGAAGTTAGACAGCTAGACCCTGGTGGCAAAAGTTCTACCACCGCTTGCCACCCCACTCTCTTCTCCCAGCTTCACATATTGACCGCCAGGGACTTGGTGCCCAGCAGCGCAACGGAAGGCAGTGGACAGAGCCACCCTCGCCTTGAAGCTCTGGCTCATTAAACCGTATCTTCAGTCGCTGATGGCCAATGAGAGACCAACAGCGCTTGCCTATTTTAGCACTTGAAAATGCCATTGGTCAGTCACTGGATCTCTTTAATGCTGTTACATAACAAATGAAAATAGAATCTCAGTGTGACATTCTGTACCTTTGGGGGAGTGTGCTGTAACCCCCATATTCCTCATTTTCATATAATCGTGATCTTATATACAGAGCATGCCTTGTAAGGTATCAGGGGAAAGGATATGATCTGCTGAAAGTCATTTCTCTACCCATAGATGTTTACCATTCATGCATATGAAGTTATGAGAATTGTGCAGTGTGGTTATCACTATGCTGTAAGGTGGGGGAGTCAGCCAAATATTAGCTCCCCAGTGACAACAGCAAGGAAAGTAACCAACACCCGGACAGGGTGTCAAACAACCCATCAACAGCCATTGTTCAGCAAGGGAGCTACAGTGCAATCACTTACCTGCAAGAGGACACCCCAGGGGAATTGCTCAGACTTGCTTGGAGAGACGCAGTGATGCTCACCTGACTCTGAAGGGGGAGCAAAGCCAAGAGGGAAGAAAGGACATGATAAAAGCAGAGACATTTGCCATGCTTTGTCTCTCTCATCCACCTACATCTACAGACACCCCCACACCAAGCAACTGAAGCGCTGACGAAAGGGGAGAGCCTGGCTGAAAAGCCACCAGCCGGCCTGTGGTGAGAAGCATCTAAGTTTGTAAGGGCATTGAAAGGGTTAAGATCAGCTTAGAGTGCATTTTGCTTTTATTTCACAAAAACAACGAGGAGTCCGGTGACACCTTAAGAACTAACAGATTTATTTGGACACAAGCATTCGTGGGTAAAAAGCCCTCTTCTTCAGATGCATGGAGTGAAAATTGCAGATAGAGGCATAAATATATATTGGAACATGATGTAAAGGGAGTTACCATACAAGGGGAGAACCAGTGTTGAAGGCTAATTCAGTCAGGGTGGATGTGGCTCTCTCCAAGTAATTGACAGGGAGGTGTCAATACCAAGAGAGGGAAAATTGCTTTTGTAGTGAGCCAGTCACCCCCAGTCCCTCTTCAAGCTCAAATTAATGGTGTTAAGTTTGCAGATCAGTTGTAACTCTGCAATTTCTCTTTGAAGTCTGTTTTTGAAGTTTTTTGAATGGCTTCTTTTAAATGGCTACTTTGAATGGCTACGTTTAATTGTGTTATTGAATATGAACATGTAAACATGTTATGGAAGTCCCATGTGGTCTAGTGGTTAGGATTCTTGGCTTTCACCCAGACAGCCTGGGTTCAGTTCCCCACACAGGAACAATGCAGAGCTTCTCCTTGGAGGGGAGACAGGAAACAAAAAGAATGGGAAGGGATCCTGCCAGCAGCAGAGCTGGATAGAGTTGGGAGCAGTACTGGATTTGACATGGTGCCATAGTGCTAGGCCCAAGCTCTGAAGGGACCTGTAACAGTAACTTCCTCCCCTCTGCAGAAAGGGAGCGTCAGAGCAGCCTGGATTCAGTAGGGGAGCTGAGACCCCATAGGGCCCTGGGAGCTGTAGTTCCTTGACCAGCTCCCTGCCTTGGAGCAGAGAAGGAACATTTCCCAGCATTCCCTTGGCTGCTATCAACAGGAAAGGGAGGGGGGAAGCTGTGAGACTCCATGCGCTGCAGCTTGCTGTGGCTGGGGGGCTGGCTGGCTGCTAGAAGGGGGTGCCACCTGTGAATAGGGAAGAGGTGTGACCAAGGAGTAGAAGGCTTTGGCCCAGGTAGCACCCTCAGAAGACTTCCCCAGACAGGCTTAGGGATGCTGGTGTGACCTCGCCTGGCAGCCCCCAAAGATGGAACTGGGTGGACTAACTGGACAGGGCCCCTCTCTATCTGAAGCTGGGCAAGGGAGGTATGTGGATCCCACCAGAAGGTAAAATGGTAAGTAAGGAAGGGGAGGCTCTACTGGACCTGGACAGCTTCAGATACAGGACAGGAGGATTTCCACTTCTGAGCCATGAAAATAGAAATTGACTTTTCCTTTCCAGATGTATCTAATATTCATAAAGGGAATCTAGCCCCTGCCTTCCAGATCTGAACACCTCAAAATCAGGAGTGCTCAAGCTCAATTTGGGCAGCTGTTACTTCATTTCTCCCAAATCAAATATGCTGATCCACTGTCATTTACTGTAGAAAAAGTAGGAGAAAATTGAGCAACAAACGTTGGGGTCTTCACAGTGCTAACGAGGGCTGGAATTGCTATTTTCAACAGCCATTACACTTTTTTTTTTAGTTTTGTTTGTTTAAAAGGAAGACAGTGATATTGCACTGGCAAATTCCCCATAGAAACAAAGAATGGAACAAAAGAATAATAAAGGCACCTCAACTTTCCTCATTTATGTAGGACGGTCTTATTAGATGGATCCAGACATCTTCCAATCACAGAAGCTGATAATTGTTCCACTTTACTGCAGTTCTGTAACCATGCAGGAACCTAGAGGAGGAAAGTGCCTAACTCCAGAGTCTGCAGCTGCCTAGGGCCAGTGCTGAGGATTTAGAGTCCCTAGTGCTGCCCTTGCAAGGTTCAAGCATGCTCAGCCTTGGCATTGCCTCCGCTCCTGCGGCTAGTAGCTGCAGCTGTCTAAGGCTGGCCTCTGGCAGTTGCCCCATGGCTGTAGCTAGAGAAACTACAAGTGGCTCTATGACTCCTGGGGCCATTAAGCTAGAGCACCTAAAGACACTGGAGTTAACCTCAAGGAACAGAGGTCACCAGTAGGAAAGGAATGTCGGGGGAGCAGGGAAGGCGGGAGGAGGTCAGGCTTGCAGAGGGAGCTTCCAGCTGGTTGGGAGCATGTCCAAAGTAGAAAGGAAACAAGTATGGGGAGAGGTGGTGGTGACCAGGTAGCAGACTAGCACGTAGATGGGAGCAGAGGGAGAGATGCTGGTGTCTTCAGATTCCCAAGGGCTAAGTCCTCACTGTGGGGAAATGGTGTTTGCAGGTGGCTTGCTCACATGGCAGGATGGGGGCTGAGGGAGGGATCTGTCAGAACTGATCAGGTGTCTGCTGGCTTTAGGACTTTGAGCTGAGACTAGGACCACATGCAGTGACTGGTGACATGGGGGGGTACTGGAGACATGGCTAGAGAAGGTCTGAATGAGGAAAGAGATAAATCTGTGGGGAGTTTCCTTGGTCACTATGAAAGTTCTGCTCACTGTGGACACTGGTAAACCCACATGGGTGTACAGCTCAATAAGAAAACCCGCGGGCTGAGGGAGCTGTGTATGGCAATGCATATAGTCATGGAGAGGTGTGTGATCAAAATGAAAAATGTCTCTGAGGTTCAGTACCGGGTATACGAAGGCACCAATGGCACTGCCCCACCAGGCCCACACTCGGAGCCCACAGTGACTATACTGGGGCCCACAAATATGTTTGGTGCCAGGGCCAACAAAAGGTTAATCCAGCCCTGACTGCCTGAGCACTATTTCAGCCTCACATTTTTGGGTGGAACTCCCACAGTGAGAGCTGCAGAGCACTCCCCCGCAACACACACGCACACACTCGTCCTGGTGTTGGGAGGGGAACAGGAGAAAGGACAAAAGAAGAGATGAAGAGAAAGGAGGGAGGGACAGGTGGATGGAGGAAGAGGTGAAACAAAAAGGACAAACCCTAATGTCCCCATGATTCTAATGGACAAAATCCCGGGTGCGGAATAAAATTCTGCCTCCTTAAGCTCATGTTTTCCATGCCTAGAATTCAACTCTCACCAGATGGATAAGACTGAACAGGTTTCACACCTCCAGGAGGCTCTTACCTTCTAAAGAGGGACGGCTGTTTTCTAGTAAAATCACTACAAGGGAAGGAGAAAACTGGAAAGAGGTTTCTCCTGGCGCTCACGTCCGTGAACCCGAATACTCTCTCAGTCCTCAGACAGAGACCTGGAGAAGGAGACTTGCTGAAGCAAAGCCACAGGGGTCTCTGAGGTTTCCCTAGCCCCTGGCCCCTGACTGATGTCAGGATCTCTCTGTGAGGTCACCACCTGCTCACCAATAGTCTTTGACCAATAGTGTGAGGTCCTGCAAAAGGCCTTTGTGATGTCACTGCCACACCCCGCCCTTGCTGTGCCAATGTCCTGCCCCTGGCCAGGCACTTTGGAGCTTTGAGCTACTCCCTGTGGATCACCTCACTCAAGGAGCTTTTCTATAGAGCATCCTCAGATGTCTAAGCACACGAGTGCCATGGCAATGAACTGACACACATGGCACCAAGATGAGATCATTAGTAGACTAACCTATAGGAGAAGGACACCCCAGCATTAGTAGGGGAGAAATCCCTACTGAACATGCATTACACCTAGCAGCCCCTGCGTGGGGTCGGGCAGGGGCTGCGGAGGGGGGAGACCTGGGAAAGGGATGGATGGAAAATGTCTGTGCAGCTGGGACATGGCCAGGGGGCGAGGGGAGAAGAGCAGGTGACCCCTGAGGAGCAGGGAGAAAAAGGGAGGGCTGAGATCCCCTTGGAATTACCACTGCCCCCTCCGTGGAGACCCCCCTCCTCTCCTGTCCTGCCCCCTTTCTCCCTAGAGAGCAACAAGCAACATCCAGGCTGACACCCCCTTCCCTCAAACCCCTGAGAAGTTCCCTGTTCCCCTCCCCCCATTGTGCCCCATTTTCTCTCCTTTGCCAATGGCCAGTTCAGATCTCAGGTTTGGGGTGTTTCCCCCCATTTTCACCTGCAGTGATTTGTCCTTGTGTAGGTGGGAAATGGTTCCCCCGAGTGATTTCTGAACTGGGCAGAGGCTGGGGGGGGTCTGAGACAGGGACACCTCTGGGCTGGGCTGGGGGGGCACTCTCTGCTGGCAACAGGGCGTGGGAAGGGCCAGGAAGGGGAGGGGGGAGCAAGTGTCCCCCATAGAGAGGGTCCAGCCCCAGGCTGCTACCAGTAGCACATTCCTATCCTGGCCGGGGGGGGGGGCTTTCTCCAGCTGGGACCTGCCCCCTAGGCAGCCCCAGGCTCTGACCGCACCAGCCCCGCCTGGAGCCCCCAGTGAGTGAGAGACCCCGGAGGGGGAGGGGGAGGGAGCACTGGGCCCTGACAGGAAAGTGACTCTCTCCCCTCAGATCTTGGTGTTTTCCTCTCATGTTATCAAATATGCAGTTTGTGACACAATTTCTTTGCAAATCTCAAAGATTCAAATAAAATAACCTAAACATTTGCCCCACTTCTCTCTAGTTGTCTATTTCTAATTGAATATGCCCTGAGATTTTCCTGTCTCTAATTATAAAATAATAAGAAAATCTCAGATTTACACCTTTTCTCAGATTATTGAACACAAAATGTTTGCAAATGTTGCCCATTTCCTCTTTATTCATTTATCAAGTATTCATGTGAAACACTCAGATTTTACCTCCTATCAACAACTGATATAAAAATCCCTCTGATTTTCCACTTTCCTCTCTATAATTTGCAAAATGGATCCAAAATCTCTGATTTCCACCCTTTGTCTTTCATTTCTGAACACTGATCTGAAAGCTCAGGTTTTCCCTCTGTGTCATTATCAAATGTCAATTAACAATCCTCTCAAGTTTTGTGCTGTTCCTTATGTTTCTAAATCCCAAAAACTTCTTCCTTCGGGGGATCCTGTTGCCCTGAGTCGCTCTCCATTCTGGATGTTGCAGGAGATTAAATTTCCCAGTGATTGTCTTTCCCCTCTCCTTTGAGGATCATTTGTTCCCTCTTTTAGCTCTGTTAGATATTTGCCAAAGAAAGAGACCAGCCTGATATTTAATACACATCAAAGCCAGAGGCCTCCCCCTGTTTGGGGATCAGTGGTTCGCAGCTGGTAGTGGGAGAGTTGGCTGGCCCCTTTTCTTTTCTCCAGCTGGCACAGGATGAGGGGGTCACTCTGAGTGCAGCATGTCTTGAGAAGTATCCCAAACCACAAGACAAATGGTCTCTGTGAAGGGTTGCTTCCCACAGTGCTAAGATGTAGCCACCTCTGGCAGGATCCATGGTGGCTACTATTTGCTAGTGACAGGCAACGGGAAATTTCTTACCTATTTTGCCCCTCCATGCCAGGCCTGCACAACATACGGCCCACGGGCAACGTGCGGCCCGTGAAGTCTCACTGTGCGTCCCACAGCCGGGAATCAAAGGGCTCTGGGCTGCCTGTAGCCGTGGGGAATCCAAACCCCTTTAAAGTTCAGCCGCGGCCGGGATTCAAAAGGTTCTGAGCTGCCCGCAGCCGCAGGGAGCCCAGAGCTCTTTAAATCTCAGCCGCGGCCAGGATTTATAGGGCTCTGGGCAGGTGGGCGGGGAGCTCAGAGCTCTTTAAATCCCAGCCACCAGGGCCGGCTTTAGGCCAATTTAACCAATTCCCTTGAATCGGCCTCGCTCCTAAGAGGACCCCGCACCCAAGCCCCAGTACCAGCAAAAGCCAGTGTGCTGTACCAGGGTGGCCCAGTTTCCCCAGGGGGCAATTTAAAAGGCCTGGGGCTCCCAGCAGGGGCTGGAAGTCCAGGCCCCTTAAATTGCCACTAGAGCCCTGCTGCTGGAGCCCTGGGGTATGGCTGCGGGGCTCTGGGGGCTATTTAAAAAGTCTAGGACTCCCATTGCTTCTACCTCCCCGGCCCTTTAAATAGCCACTGGAGCCCCGCCGCTTCCTCAGGGTTCCCGCGGCTATTTACAGAGCTGGGGCAGTGGAAGCAGGGGCGCCCCGGGCCCTTGAAGTAGCCCCCAAGCCCCAGGCTGCTGCTGCTACCCTAGTGGGAGAGGGGGGAGGAGGAGGAGGAGGAGAAGGAGGCACTCACCATAGAGGATGGGCTGTACCCCCTGTACCTGCACCCCCTGCCCTGCCTGCAGCCAGCCTGTCCCCAGCCAGCCCCTGCTGCACCCCCTGCCCGCACCAGCCCCGCACCTCCTGCCCTGCTTGCACCAGTTCCTGCCTGCAGCCTGCCCATCTCCAGCCAGCCCCACACCACCTGCCTTGCCTTCAGCCCTGCACCAACCCCTGTCTCCAGCCAGCCCTGCACCCCCTTCCCTGTCTCCAGCCAGCCCCTGCCACACTGCCTGCCCTGCCCGCACCAGCCCTGCACCCCCTGCCCTGTCTCCAGCCAACCCCTGCCATTCTGCCTGCCCTGCCCGCACCAGTCCTGCACCCCCTGCCCTGTCTCCAGCCAACCCCGTACCCCCTGCCTTGCCTTCAGCCCTGCACCAACCCGTCTCCAGCCAAACCCTGCCGCACCCCGCTGCCTGAAGCCAGCCAGTCCCGCACTCCTTTTTCTCCAGCCCTGCCAACCCATGCCGCACCCTCCCTGTGGCCCTGCCTGAAGCCAGCCAGCCCACCCCACACCTCTTGTCTCCAGCCTGCCCCACACCCCTTGCCCAGCCTGCAGCCACACCCTACCTCTCGCATCCTCCCCCTCCCCACCTCCAGCCAGCCCCATGTTCACTGGTGCCCTGCAGTTCCGAGGGAAGTAACCCTGCACACCTGCTTCAATGAGATGGGCAGGGAGCAGCTGGGACCCACACATGTGCACCCTAGCACACCCTAAGGGAGTGGCAGAGCTCATTTCTAGTTCAGACCCATCTTTTTAAAAAAGAACTTTTAGGTAGGGTTAACATACATCTGTACTTTCCCGGACATGTCAGGCTTTTTGGTTCTTAAATCGCCATCTGGGAGGAAAATACGGACGTATGGTAACCCTACTGGTACAAAAAATACATACTGTGGCAGAACTTTTTATAGGGAACCGGTTGTTAAGAACTGAAAGGCTTTTTTTTCCCCAGTCATCCCTGCGGGGCCCGCACTTCCTAAAGCCGGCCTGCCAGCCACGGCCGGGATTCAAAGGGCTCTGGGCTGCTCGCAGAGATTCCGGCCGCAGCTGAGGTTTAAAGG
>NW_026115085.1:2176052-2273569 GCF_025201925.1 Gopherus flavomarginatus
CAGATTTCCTGCTGTATTCTGGTTTCCTTAAGGCCCTTCTGAGTTCCCTGACAGGAAATAAATTTATCCATTTTCTCCCCTGGCTGGTTTCCCTGCTCTTTTTCTGGTCTGTGCTGAACCTCACACGTCATTGCATCACCTGCTGTGATAGAGACAGAAACCTCAAACAGGGATGGAAAGGGGAAGGCCAAACCAAAACAAGTGCTGGAGAGAGGACAAATAAAAATCAGGAACTCAGCTCCCCCAACAGGAGAGAGGAGGGGATCAATTCAGCCTTCACATCCCATCCAACTTCACAGGGGGAAGGGAGAAAGCTACTGCCCGGTGTCTGCTAGCATCTAGAGGAAGCCTTGAGCTATATTTACCCTGCGGATGCGACCCCTGCTATGGACAATAATGAACTGAGAGACTTCCCAAGAGCTTTGTAGGGCATCCTAGATGTTTCCATCAGGCACTTACAGATTCTGAGTTGGTTTAATGTTTCCTCATCTGTGTGGGGAGATCTCAGGATCTCTCTTTCCTCTGAACCCTGGAGCTCTGGGACCCATGGCTCTTCCCCTTGTTCCAGCTGGGAGATCATATCACGTTGGAAAAACAGAAACTCCGCTCAGATGAAAGAAAACAAAGGAGTTCAGTTGATTTCATACAACTTGATCATCAAAAACATTCTGTTAATTTATCTTCAGTGCTTAGTGTGACCTAGTGTGCCTGGGGCAGTCCTCACTGAAAATGCCAAGGTCAGAGCAGGCTGAAAAAGGGAGAGCAGATGCTCCCCATACTGGTGGTTAACACTGAAGTTAAACTCACTGACCAGTCACAAACTGTGCTTCTGATCCCACACACTGGTTAACGAGACTCTGAAAAAAGAAATCACACGGCCCCCTTTATTGCATGACAGTTCTCTGACTCCTAATCAGCAACTAGGTCCCGTACAGTGAGAGGTTATTTAAAAACTCTGCTCACTGTGATACAGCATGGCCAGAGGGCAGCAGGAGAGTGATCCTAATTGGATCCAGGAAGTGGGTGGGTAGAAGGTTAGCCACATTACCCAGGTTTGGATCTCATCCAAAATACCATGCTGCCAGCCAATCCTTTAGCAATTAAACTAAATGTTTAGAAGAAAGAACAAATGAAAGAATGAAGTTAAATTCCATCCTTCCAGACAATTCTTTAGCATCTATACTAAAGGTTTAAAAGAAAGAAAGACAGAAAGAATTTAAATGGAAAAGCAGTCAGATACATTCCAAAATGGATATATCAGGTTCTTAGCAGTATTGGTGAGTTGCTGGCTTGAAAGTCTGTCTGGAACGCATCCACAGCTTGGATGGGTCATTCAGTCCTTTGTTCCAGGGTTCAGTTTGTAGAGAAGTTGCTCCAGAGGTAGGAAGGGGGATTGAAGACAAGATGGAGATGATGCAGCTGCGCTTTATATTCCTTTTGCCATGTGGCTTGTACTTCCTGTGTCCCAAACACAAGCTTCACAGCACATTGCATGGAAAAGCTTTGGAGGTTTCATTACACAGGCAAACCCCGGCATGTCTTGCTGACTCAATAGGTGTATCCACTTGGTCCATAGGTTCATTGTACAGCTGATGACCCTCAATAGGCCATCAAACATGCTAGGCAATGTTGATGCCAATATGTCTGGGGGTGTCACCCAGAAAAACTGCACAAGTCTGGAAATACAGATATACCTTACATATCTGTAACTCACAATACAAAGGTGATAGAAACATAGAAACAAAATTATCATACTTGGCAAATCATAACATTTTCACTGACACTTTACATGGCATACCTAGCATGATTCATTGCAATTTTATCAGATTATATTATTTTATTATTAATACCAAAGTGTCTCACAATTTCATGTAGTCTCACACTTGCTAAACTAGTGAATTCCCAGGACCAGTTCCCCAGGTCCTTGAAGATGCCAAACATTGTGCTTATGAGGGATTCAAATACCCACATATCTGCTGGGAACACACACACAGACACTGTGTCAATCTGTACCCCTGTGTTCACTCTTCTAGAAAATTATGATCAATTTTGTACCCAGTATGGCTTGTGAGGTATCATTAGAAAACGCATAACCTACTGAATATTATCCTCCTGTTAAAATGTGTAGTAACACTGTATGTAAAATTGTGAGATTTTACAGTATGATATTACTGAAAAAGTTACAGTTCTGGGGAACACCCACAGACCAGTTCCTCAGAGACAGCAAGGCAAACAGCTGGTCAAACAGCCATTCTCCTGCAGGGGGAAGGTGTGAAGACATTAAGGGCTGGTCTACACTACGGGGGGAAATCGATCTTAGATACGCAAATTCAGCTACGTGAATAACGTAACTGAAGTCGAATATCTAAGATCGGATTACTCACCCATCCTCACCGCGCGGGATCGATGTCCGCGGCTCCCCCTGTCAAATCAGCAACTCCGTTGGGGTTGGTGTTGTTCCGGAATCGATATAAGCACGCTCGGGGATCGATATATGGCGTCTAGATGAGACGCCATATATCGATCCCCGAGCAATCGATTTTAACCCACCGATATGGTGAGTAGTCTAGATGTAGCCTTACATTCCATCACAGGGACCTATTGAGGCTGTTGTGGAAAACGACCACAGGATTAATATTTGAATCAGCTCAGCCTGAGGCTTTTTTCTTGGTTACAAGCACGCAGGGGGCGACAGCTATTGGAATACTGTTCCTGAGCTAAAAATCACACAAGTCTTTTACAGCTTAAACCACAAACAATGACACATACGTTGCACGTATATAGGAGATGGGGCTGTCTCTGGACCCTGATAGTGGCTCCCTGGTAGGAATCCAAGCACTCTCCAAATAAAATATATGGAAGAAAGGGGAAGTCAATCATAAAGAATAGAAGTTAGAAGGTCAGAATTGTAGCGCCCATTAACAAAGGTTTAGAGAAAATAGAGCCTATCAAACTAACGGGATATCCTTCTTGGATGAGATCAAAAGTTTGGTTGCAGCTAATACTATTGATGTAATATACCTAAACTTCCGTAAGGGACATGACTTGATTAGCACAATATTTTTACTAAAAAAACTAGAATGATACAAAATAAACACGGCATACATTAAATAGATTAAAAAACTCTGATAGTAAATGGGGAACCATGATCGAGTGGATTTCTTTCTAGCAGGTTCCTGCAGGGATTGGTTCTTGGCCCTGTGCTATTTAACATTCTTATCCATGACTTAGAAGAGATGTACAAAATCATCACTGATAAAGTTTACAGTTGCCACAAAGATTGGGGTTGGTGGTAATTAATGAAATGTCAGTAGATTCAGGCTCCATCGCTGAGAGTCTGGGAAGTTGTCCCAGCCCTGGCTGGAGGGTTATTTCCTGTTCCACAAAGAGGGGAAGTTCCATTCCCAACTCCTGTGCCTTGAAATTAGGACCTATCTGACACTACACCCCCATATTCATCATAGTGGTATGATGATGAATATGATTAGGACATAATTATGATCTATTTTGTAGAAGATGCATCATGTGTGGTGTCACTGGAAAAGTTCTGATTTGCTGAATATGATTATCCTATTTGTGTGCACATATCATGTTCGTATCTGAAGTTATGGATATTGACTCTGGATCTGTATTTCAAATGTGCTTACTCTGGGTAACACCCACAATGAGCTTTTCAGGTACAACAATGAAGAAGCCAGACAGTGCTGATGGCTCAACAAAGACAATGGACTGTGGAAGAGCTTAGCCTTCCTGTGAATGTTTCAGCCAGCCTATGAGTCGTGGCTACTATGACTCAGCAGGGCCTGTGACCAGACCACATGACACTAAACTCCATTTTAGTACCTGTATTTTTCCACAAACTGGACTAGGAACTGAGTTTGGAACAAAAGGTTCCCACCATATGGAAAAGCTACATAAGGTGGGGTGTGACATCATCTCTTGGCCTCATTCTCCACACAAGAGAACTTCTGGAAACACCTGAGAAACAAAAACGGATGTGGGGGAAGTGCTGCTCCCAGGATCAAGAGATTTCTAGCTTGTGTATGGAAACTTGAGGGACTGCTTGTGCCATCAGTCAGGGTGAGAAATTGCTAATTCAAATTCTATCCATCTAGTATGTTAGGCTTAGTCTGAGTTTTGGTTATTTGCTAAATAATCTGCTTTGATCTGTTTGTTATCACTTATAATCACTTAATCTATCTTTCTGCAGTTAATAAACTTGTTTGATGCTTTATCTTAACCAGCGTATTTTGAGTGAAGTGTCTGGGGAAAATCTCAGCTTGTTGTGCACATCTGTCCCATATCGAGGGGAAGGGGAACTACATTAATGAGCTTGTATTATAGAGATCCCTGTGCACTATAAGATGGTATCATTCTGGATTTATACTACAGCAAGTGTGCAAGGTTGGGGAGTGGGAAATTGGCTCTTGTCTTCTATCTGTCCTTGAGTGGCTTAGGTAACGCACTCAGGTAGCTTAGTTGGCTGCATGGCGCCACCTGCTGTTGTGTTGGGTGATAACAGGCCCTGGAGAGGCTGGCAAAATCTCCAGCAAAGCAGTGTGAGAAGGGCCAGCCCAGCGTGAGGGTTAGAGGACACAGCAGTTCCCAGAAGCTCCACAAACTGCCTCCTGGGGGTGACAACCCATCACGCCCTACACTACACAAGTCTCAGCAGGTTTCTCACATGCTGTCCCCTCCCTTTCTCCACCCGAGATATTTCCTGCTTCCCACCACCTCTAGCAATTCCCACCCTCTTATGTATTTACTGCTCCTCAACCTCCAAGCTTGCCCGCCACCCTGATAATCTCTTACCTGAGCCAGCTCCATTGCAGCCATTTCCTTGCCCCTGGGAGGACGAGATGATCTGCAGCGAAACATGGATGTTATTCTCTGGCCTGCCGGGGTGAAAAGGGCAAGGTGTGAGAATTCAGACTAGGCTTTTGTCCATTCCCCAAGCCGATTCCCCCCAGCTTTTCCCCTGCTAATGCACATTCTAGGTTCTAGCACACTGTGAAGCACAGAGTAACCTTATTCCAGTACAGGCCTAGCCCCCTCCCACCAGGGTGTAACCCTCTGACACATGGGGAAACCCTCCCAGTAACAGTCTCTCTCTTACACGTTTCAAGTTTGTGGACAACACCAAGCTGGGAGGGGTTGTAAGTGCTTTGGAGGATTGGATTAAAATTCAAAATGATCTGGACAAACGGGAGAAATGATCTGAAGAAAATAGGATCAAATTCAGTAGAGACAAGTGCAAAGTACTCCACGTTGGAAGGAACAATCGGAGGCCAGAGAAGAGCAGAAACAAAGGAGTCACTTTGGGGGATTCTCCCTGTCATTGTCCCCAAGGCAGCTGTCTCAGGTTTACAAAGGTGTTTCATGTTCCAGCCTTTGTACAGTCTCTCCTGGGAGTGCCCCTTTCATGGACTGGGCCTAGTTTTAGTTTTTGGTAGTTAACAAGCTTGGTTTATTGTTCATCTAACCAGTATGTGTGGATTGAAGTGTGTTGGAAACTCTGTTTGGGATAACAAGCTGGTGCATGTCATTTTCCGCTGATGAAATGACAGACTTCATATGAGCTTGGGTCGTTCAGTAGCGTGCTGGACAGTGCAAGATGCACATTTCTTGGGGGAAAGTTGGGCACTTGAGAATTTGCTGGTTTTCTCCTGAGGTGTAATTCATGAGTGGCTGTCTAGCAGCACTCAATACTGTGTAGCTGGGAGTGAGTTACATGCTGGAGACTGTGAGTTAATTAGCCAAGAGGGGCTGTTCTCGCGGGAAAACAGTGGAAAAGGCACCCCATGCTGGAGGACTGAGGGGACAGCAATTTAACAGTCCAGATTGTACTCTGGGTAACGTCACAGACACTCATTATGACAGAGCCTCTTACAACACAGAGAAAGTAAATCCATGTCCCAGAAATCGAAGACTCCAGACAGAGGGCAAGTGTCCCTGGCACTGCTTCTTGCTGACAGAGAGGTTCAGAGACAGTGCGAGAATCCTGGGGAAGCTGGGAACAGGAAGCATGGGCTGGCGGGGTTCGGTGGAGAAAGGGAACAGGAAGGGCAGGGATATTACTGAATCCAGGATCTTAGCAGTACTAGATGACAGGATAGCACATAGTGCAGCCCATTGGAAAACACAATCCCAACTATACATACAAAATGATGGGGTCTAAATTAGTTGTTTCCACTCAAGAGAGTGATCTTGGAGTCACTGTGGATAGTTCTCTGAAAACATCCACTCAATGTGCAGCAGCAGTGAAAAAAAGTGAACAATGTAGGAAATAATTAAGAAAGTGATAGATATGACAGAATATCTCATAGATCATATTTGTAAAAACAGCAAATAAATCCATGATACACCCACATCTTGAATACTGCATGCACATGTCACCCCATCTCAAAAATAGAAATATTGGAATTGGAAAAGGTTCAGAAAAGGGCAAGAAAAATAATTAGGGTATGGGACAGTTATGCCAGACCTAACCCCCAGTTTCACTTGAGCAAACAGGAGATATTTGACACTGTGCAATACGGCTCCTGTGCTCTGTTCCCAAAGTGTTCTGCAGCAGAGGAGGGTCTCTGGTATTATGTGTGTCACTGGCCTATTGGGGTGATGCTGAAACAGGACAGGGTACAGATGGCATTGTGGGGGTGGCGTGAACCTTCACTCTTCATTTCCCCTTCCAAGAACAGAAGGGACAGGAACCCTTACCCAGCGAGGTCACAGTCTCATAGTTCTCCTGCATGACATCCCAGTAGAGGGCTCTCTGAGTGGGGTCCAGCAGAGCCCACTCTTCCCTGGTGAAATACATAGCCATCTCCTTGAAGGTCACCAGCCCCTGAAAGAGTAAGAGTCCAACACTAAGGACTTGCTGCCCCACTCACAGCCCCACTATTTGTGGCAGAGAAGAGTGAATCAAATGGAAGCTCTGGGTGGATCATAGTCAGGAGAGTCCCACCTCGACCTGGCTCAGAGTATCCAGCAAATGCCAGGGTGAGGGGATGAAGAGAGAGCCCCTTATCTCTCCCAGCATATCCATCACCCCCCTACTAGCCACTGACTGATACAGGAGATGGAGCCCCTAGCAGGGTCCAGGGAGAGCTCGCTGGTAGGATGCCCAACACCCTCCTCATTGTGAGGAGTGGGATATGAAGGGAGAGGCAGCTCCAATAAGCCTGACTCATGGGTGTCCCCTTTATATCTCACAGCAGCTGATGGTTAATGAGGTCAGGCTCCAGCACTAGGAGTCTGGTCAGTTTGACTAGCTCCATGTAGGTGGGTTATTTTCTCTCTTCACAAATTAGGGCATTTCCACCTCCAAACCTCCTGGGTCTGTTCCTAGAATCTAGGCCACTTAGTAAATAACTCCCAGCAGGTCTGCCACACCCTGGCCTCCTCCTTTCCCCACGCTGTGAATTTCCTGCCCCGCTCCAACCTCCAAACCAGACTCTGCAAACC
Source organism: Gopherus flavomarginatus (assembly GCF_025201925.1). NCBI lineage: Eukaryota > Metazoa > Chordata > Testudines > Testudinidae > Gopherus > Gopherus flavomarginatus. The sequence continues at coordinate 2,183,517 of NW_026115085.1, forward strand.
TTCCCACCTCTGGTGTATTTGCTCTCCCTTTCCTCCAGCAGGAACCCACCAGCAACCCCCCGATAATCTCTACCTGGACTGACTCCACTGCAGCCATTTCTCTTCCCTGTCCCACGCCAGGCTGGGATGAGCTGGAGCAAAACATTCTGCAGCCTGTCTGGGGGAGAAGGGCAGTTGTGGGCGTTTCAGAACCGGTTTTAGTTAATTTCACATCACAATTCCCCCAGGCCCTTTCCCTGCAGACAGACACCCTAGATTCTGTCATGCTGGGAAATGCTCAATCTGTTTATTACAATTTAGACCTGGCCCCTCCTGCCAGGCTAAGTCCACAGACACATTTTTAACCTCCCTTCTCTCTCCCCTCACCCCTTCTCTGAACACAAGGCTAGAAAAGAGCAGAACCAAAGGAGTCACTGTGGGGGATTCCCTCAGACACTGACCCCACGGCAGCCACACCCCAGCAGGGGGAATATGGAGTCAGGAACTGGCTTTTGCTCTGTCTGATCCTTGTTTTGTTCACTGGAAAGTGGTTCTGCCCCAGGATGCAGCAATACATGTGTCTGGGTGGACTAGAGAGCTGGAAATCTCTCCCCCACATTCATTTCTCCCACTGCCCCTTTCAGTCTCTCCTTCCCCTGTCCTCTCTCCCTGCCCCTCTGGCTGGGACAGTCCCATTCCTGGGGGCTTTGCTCTCCCATGGCTGGATTTCCTCCTGGCAACCGCTAATGGGAGGAGAAATGAGGTGGTGGTGTTTGTGCAGAGTCACTTTCTTGCCAGACCCTAGGACATTCCCTGAGGTCTTTCAGTTACCTGGAGACTCTGGCTCAGAATTTAGTAGTAACAGGGCCCAGGACTGCCCTAGGGGGCTAGGACCAGCTGCAGAAAGTCATCCCCTGGGCCGGGCAGAGAAGAAGCTTTAATTAAGGTCACTTCCCAGCACAGAGCCCCACTGGGGGAGCAGCAGCTGCCAAGCCTGGTCTCCCAGATCACAATGGAGGCTGCAGCATCTGACCCAGGAAGCTGAACCCCAATATCCTGAGCAGAGAGGGACGGAGTGTATGAGCAGCTTCCCTCCTTTAGCTCTCTGGGGAGAGCAGCTAATGGGAGCCCCTCCTCACAGGGAGAATGGCTGATCTCATTTGACCCACTGTCCATCTGGAATCACTCCTTGTCTTTCCATACAGTGACTCTGGATTAACAACGGTCTCAATGACACCGGATTTCAGAAAGAATGAGTTCAGAACGCTGTGGAAAAGACCATCGTGTGGCAGTGCTGACTCCCTTCCCACCTCCCTCACCCCCGCAGATCTAGGACAAGGACTGGGGGCAAAAATTTTCCAAACGGAACCGAAGTTCCTGCAGTTTTCAAAAGAGGAGAAAAGTAAATTCTGTGAATTCACACTAACAGTGTTTGCTAAGTGGACAGAAAGTTATCACAGTGACAGGGCACGTGACTGGGGAATGGACTTGGTGACCTGGTGACTAGGAGCCAGGACTCTGGTACAAGTTGACCAGAGAGAAGGATCATGGTTAGCAGCAGCCCCCAGACACCCCCTAGTACCCAGAGCCCAGACCCCCCAGCCAGGGGCCCCAGACACCCCCCAGCCAGGATCCCATCAGATATTCCCTGGGACGCAGCCCCCAGAGTCCCTGGCCAGGGACCCCAGATACCCCTCAAAGCCCCACCGGCCAGAGAACCCCCACCACACCATGATTGCCAGGTTGGGAATCCCAAAGGGTTCCCCCCCACCAAGAGCCCCCAGCAGCCAGGGACCCCCTCAAGGGACCCCCCCCCCACTGGGAACTCAGTCCCTCACTGCCTGCCTAGGAACTTCCCCACCCTCCAGAACGATCTACCCTGACATTTGCCTGGGACCCCCTCCTCTGCCCAGTGTGACCCCCTGATGCTTTACAGTGCGACCCATCACTCTGCTTCCCTGGCATGCCCTCACCTAGTGCCAGGGATCCCCTCCCCCAGCTCTGTGCACTGGGCATGGCAACAAAACCAGGAACCAGCGGGGGAAGCACAGACAGAGCCCCTGGCACAGAACCAGGCTCCCTCTAACCCTCTGTCCCGCCTCCCCAAGAGACACCCACCCCCACTGTACTGCAGCCACCAGGCCCCCAGCGATACCCACCTCCAGGACCCATAGCCTCAGGGATGGGCACATCAGAACCACCACCCCCGAAAACCCCAAACCTCCACAACCCACCAACCTGACTAGGGTACCCCCTGCCCAGCCACCCAGAGGCCTCCCGCTACCACAATGCCCCTTCAGCTGCAATCTCCCCACACAGACACCCTCCCTGCCCCTGCAAGTGTTACCTCACAGAGTGTGAGAAGTGGCTAGAAAGTTAACACCACCTCCTGCTGGCCAGTCACACAGGCAGAGGGAGCCTGGGGAGTGCTTCCTTAACAGGAGAATGAAAGGCCTGGAGGGCAAGAAAGATCCACGGGCTGTCACTAGCAAATAATAGCCACCATGGATCCACCCCAGAGGCGGCTGCATCTTAGCACATTGGGAAACAACCCATCATATTCAATTAGAAATAAAACAACTAGAGAGAAGTGGGGCAAATGTTTGGGGTATTTTATATCAATCTTTGAGACACGCAGAGAGAACCCTGTCACAAACGACATTTGATAACATGAGAGAAAACCACCAAGATCGGAGGGGATTTGATGTTGCTATTAAATAACTAGTGGAAAAGGGGGACTGTTGGACTGGATTTTATATGACTGTCCAATACATAAACAGAATGTGATGGTCCCCCCCGGCCACGGGGCAACCATTCACGTGAGCAGCTCAGAGCCCTTTGAGGAGCTGATTTAAGGGCAGGGGGGGGAGCTGGAAGACTCCCTGGACAATGGAAGGGGGCCGCAGGGGAATTGGGAAATGGGGTCTGGGCAGTCTCCATGGGGGATGTGCTCCTCCCTTCCCTTCCCTGCCCTGGCAGAGAATGGGAACCTCATCCCATCCCACTCCAGTGGGAGCCATGTTCTGGGGAATGACCCAGGGCAACAATTTCCCACCCAAACAAGGACAAATCGCTGCAGATAAAATGGGTGGGAAAATCCACCCCCCATCGGAGTGATTTTAAATTGACATTTGAGAAGTATGGAGAGAAAAGGGAAAATCAGAGGCAATTAGAGAGCTGATCATTGGGGGGGGGAGAGGAGAATCTCCCTGGATTTTATAGCCACGTGTGATAATGAGAGAGAAAAGGGGAAATCTTGAGAGAATGTGTGTGTGGGAGGAAGTGGCAAAAACAGGGACAGGATCCAGTTAACTCACCTCCCTCCCACCCCGGGAATGTCCTGGCTGCACAGAGACAGATCTACACCCCCACCCCAGTGACCTCCCCCCCCTGCAACTCCGGTTTCTCCTCCCCCCTCGACACCTCCGCCCTCACACCAAAGGGGGGGACTCTGCCAGCGCCTCCCCCTGAGCTCAACTCCTGCTCCTCCCCCCAGCCCGGATTGTGCCCTTTAGCCCCCCACGAACCCTGCCTCCAGCTGCCTGACCCCCCCCGCCCATCAATTTCCTGCTCTGCGCCCGCCGCTCCCACGCTCCCTGTTACTCCCCCGCCCCGCTCCAGCCCCGCCCCCAGCGCCCGGCGGAACGTTACGGCTGGTCCGGGCAGGGGGAAGGGCAGCGGCTTCAGCGGCTGTTACTGGGCATGCGCAGTGCCCGGGAGTAGCACATTGCTATGGGGAAGGATTTAATACACCGCCCCCCCCCGCCTGTCCTGGGGTCCGCCCCTCCCCCCCACACGACGGCCGGGCCCCGGCCCCCCCATCCCAGCGGGGCGGGCGGGCGGATCCTCCTGCAGCTCCACTGGGGCCGAGGCGCCTTCAAGGCTTCTCCCAGGCTCCCTGGGGCAGAGTCACTTTCCTGCCCCCCAGCGCCTCTCATTCCCCGGGGGCTCCGGGTCACAATGTCCCACCGCCCTTCCCCCGCCTGCAGCTCCGGCTTCTCCCCTCCCGCCCCCGCCAGCCACACCAAGGGGAACCCCCGGGCCCCAGTCTCTGTCCCCACCTGGATCCCAGCGGGGCCGGGGGCAGATCCTGGCTGCAGCTGAGAACAGCGGCTCCGCTCCGGCTCGGGCAGCTCCAGCGCTGCTGGCAAGCACGTGGAGAACCAGGAAGCAGCTGTTCAGCCCGGGCTCCGCCTCACAATGTGCCAGAGCCCCGCCCCCTGGAGCTGCCCCGCCTCCGGGCTGTGCCAGAGCCCCACCCCCAGGAGCTGCCCTGCCCATGGGCTGTGCCAGAGCCCCACCCCCAGGAGCTGCTCCGCCCCCGCTCTGTGCTGGAGCCCCGCCCCCAGGAGCTACCCCGCCCCTGCTCTGTGCTGGAGCCCCACCCCGAGGAGCTACCCTGCCCCCTGAGCTGAGCCAGAGCCCCGACCCCAGGAGTTGCCCGCACCTGGGGTGTGTCAGAGCCCCGCCCCCTGGAATTTCCCCATGTTGGGTCTCTGAGCTTTGTTCTCCTGCCACCTTCTTCCCAGCACCCCCTGCTCCCTTCCTGTGTCTGCAAACACCCCCCTCCCCCGGGGCCGGCTGCAGTGCTCGCTGAGGCTGACTCCAGTGGCTGAAGTTGCCTCCATCTCTGCTTCACCTGGAGGGGGAGAGACAAAGAGAGGAGATGGTCCCAGGGTGTGAAACCAGAATCAGGGGGCAAGGAAAGAAGGACTGTTTGGAAAGGTGGGGTTTTTTTGTGGGGGGAGGGCTGAGCCAGAGGGATTCAGAAGAAGTTGGGCAGCAGAGGCTCAGGGAAATTGAAGGGAACCTCCTGGGTGTCTCAGTGTTGCCCAGGGTTTGTACAGCACCTTGCATAATATGGGGTCTGATCTCAGTCATGGTCTGTGCAGCACCTGGGAGCCCTGATGTCTGTTTCCTGATCACAGGCTCTGGGAATGGAGAGAGGGAAACCTCAGCACCTGAAGGTTAATGCAGCCCTGTGTGCAACCCCTGCTAGGGTGATCTGACAGCAAATGTGAAAAATTGGGATGGGGGTGGGGTTAATAGGCACCTATATAAGAAAAAGACCCAAAAATCGGGACATCTAGTCATGCTAGTCCCTGCTGTTCTCATAAGGGGTCGGCTTAGAGAGGGTTTGGCTACACTTGCAGCTGTCCAGCGCTGGGAGTTAAAGCTGTCTTCCTACAGCTGTTTAGGGAAAGCGCTGCAGTGTGGACACACTGACAGCTACCAGCACTCTGTCATGGCCACATTTGCAGTGCTGTTGGGAGTGGTGCATTATGGGCAGCTATCCCAGCATTCAAGTGGCTGCAATGTGCTTTTCAAAAGAGGAGGGTGGGGTGGAGTGGAGTGTGACACGGAGCGTGGGGGAGACAGAGCGAGTGGATTTTTGGAGCTGACACTGTGTCAGCTCCCTGCCTGGCAAGTTCAAGCCTCCTCCCCCACCCCTCTCTCATTCACTAAATGCAAATAGCCGCCTTTGTTCTTTTCCTCACAGACCAGATAAGCCGCTGATCCAAAACAGACCCCCGCTCCCCCGTGCCCATCCGGCTGCTTCTCTCCTCAAGCAAACACCAGCTGTGGGTGTTCCAAAGGGATCCCCCTGCCTCTGCTCATTCACTGCAAACAGTAACTGTGTTTGGTTTTTAGATAAGCAGCTCCGGGAGCCTTGAGCTCACAGCAAAGCAAACAGAGGCATCACACCAAAACAAAGAGCGTTATCTCTACTTAAAAGCATTATGGGAAGGTTCCGGAGGTCAGTGACAGCGTAGTAAGATTAATCACTGTTTACACTGGCACCCCAGCGCTGCATCACCAGCTCTGTTCTCTTTATTCCTCTCGTCGAGGTGGAGCACATGCAGCACTGTAGCCAGGGAGATACAGCGCTGTATGTGCCTTGCCAGTGTGGACGGGGTGTAAGTTACAGCGCTGTAAAGCCACCACCTGCACTGTAACTCTCCAGTGTAGCCAAGGCCTGAGTTGTAGTAATAATAGCAGCCAAGAATCCGGTGGCACCTTCTAGACTAACAGACGTATTGGAGCATGAGCTGTCGTGGGTGAATACCCACTTCGTCAGATGCAACAATAGTCCCGTATGGGCTAGTGGTCAGGATTCCTGGTTTTCACCCAGGTGGCCTGGGTTCAACTTCTGGTGTGGGAAGAGTGCAGAGCTTTTGCCCAGAGTGGAGGCAGGAAATGAAAGGAACAGGAAGGGATCCTGCCAGCAGTGGAGTTAGACAGTGTAGGGAGGGGACCCCAGAAGTGGGGGTGGGGCAGTGGTTGGGGGGGAGATGAGGGAAGGATCCCAGCAGTGCGGGAAGTTGACAACCTGGAGAGCACAGGCCTGGAATGGGGACCTGGAAGAGTGAATGTGTCCCTCTAAACCCATCAACTGCAGACTAGGCAGGCTTGGAAGAATTGTGTATTTGTTGGTAAATGTCAATTTCAGTGTAAACACACAACCCAATGGCAAAATATTTCCATCAATAATCATCAAAATTGACAGATGGGCAAAGTAAGAAACATGCTGCTTGAGAACTTATCATGTTGTAGGAGCAGCAGTGATCTGTATGCTCTGTATAACCTGTATGCTCAAAAGGTCTGTTAAACTCCCCCAGCTTGTGTCCTTTCCCGCTTTGAATGCCTGTGAGGTGGCTTTCCCACTCTCCTTTGTACCTCCAGTGAATGCCCTTCACCCGGCCCATCTGGCCAGTGGTTCGCTGTGTTACATTCTATTGCACCTCAGGGAGACTGATCTTCATCGCACCGTCCATCGCTGCGCTGTGGGACACTTACCTTAAAGGATCCTGACATCTCCACTGCCAGGCCTGTCCTGGGAGCGTGAGTATGAGTGTGACACCCTCCCCCAACCCTTCTTTTGAGCTTAGCTATCAAGCTAATAAATGTGCTGCTTTCTGCCAGACTCTGGGGGGGAGGGGCATTATTAGTCCTCTCTAAGCTTACTAACTGACCCAATTTTGGGTAACACAAGCAACATTGTTTGATCTGTTATTGTACCAAAGGGGGAGATGGTTGTCTATAAAGGAGGGTGAAGACTAAATGCCTCTGATGAGAATGGGATTTGAACTCATGCAGGCAGAGCATAATGGGATAGCAGTCCATCACCTTAACCACTCGGTCACCTCATCTGAGCTGTGAAAAAACGGACAGGAGGAGAAATCTAAGGCCGGCAGAGATAGGGACACTAAGGAGTTTTTAAATACTAAGCGAAAGCAGGGTCTGAATGAGCTCCCCTCTCTCACCTAGTGAGGAGCTGGGGAAAGACTTCAGGAACAGACCGTGTTCGCATAGACACACCTACTCTGCCTAGCTATGCAGCATGATGGGGCCGCTTCCCCAAAATGACCAGTTTGGGATGGTCTTGGGTTACAAATCACTTTAGGATTGAGTGGAATGAAATGTTATTCTCTTTCCTGTATGAGTGAAGGGCAGCAGAACGTACCTAGTCCGTCCTGATGGAGGGGTGAGGTGAGTGAGGAATAGCTTTTATTGGACTGCAGAGAAGTGATTGAGGACGTCACCCTAAACCAGTGGTCCCCAAACATTTCACATTGTGCCCTCTTAGCCATGGCTGTGGCCCCTCGGAAGCCATGGTCAAGAACCGGGGCTGGGAGGAGTGGGGCTGTTGCTTGCTGGGGTGAGGGGTGCGGACAGGGGTAAAGGGGTCGACGCCGGGCTGGGAGCCAGAGTCTCAGGCTGAGGGTGGGGTTGGGGAAGAGCTGTGGCAGAGTGGTGCTCCCTCCCTGCCCTCTATGTGGGCTGGCTCAGGTCCTGAGGTGCCCCCATGAATGTTCCTCTGTGTCCCCCTAGGAGTCGCACCCCACATTAGGGGGACCACTGAACCCTACTCGCTAAGCCGGGGCTAGTGATGCCAAACTCCCGGGAAAGGGAGAACAAGTGTGGGGGCCCAAGCACCAGAACCATGCCCCTACCTTCTGTCTGTGGCTCTACCCCCTTCCACCCATGGCCCCATCCACTGTCACTTCTGTTCCACCCCTTCCCCCACCAGCCCCACCCTATCACTCCTTTACCCCTGCCCCGCTGTGGCCCTGAGACCAGAGAAGCTCTGTGCCCCTGCTGCAGCCCCCGGGCTGTAGCAGGGAGTGGGAGCTCCTCCAGCCCTGGGGCTGACATAGGGGAGACTTTTCCAGGGGGACCTAACTTGGCCAGGGCCCCTGATCATGGGCCCCACTGTCCCCTTGGCAGTGCAAGGTTTGGGGAGGCTGAGCCCCCTTGTCATAAACAGATAGCTAAGGGTTAATGTTCTTTTACCTATAAAGGGGTAACACCAGTAACCTAAAACACCTGACCAGAGGTCCAGTCAGGAAACAAGACTTTTTCAATTCTGGGTGGAGGGAAGTTTGTGTGTGAGTTCTTTGTCTTGTGTCTGTGGCGTCTCGGCTATGAGAGTGATTTTTCTATCTCCTGCCTTTCTAATCTTCTGTTTCCAAGTTGTAAGTACAAAGATAATAAGACAATAAGTTTATATTGGTTTTTTTGTATTTACATGTGTGTAGTTGCTGGAATGTTTAAATTGTATTCTTTTTGGATAAGGCTGTTTATTCATTTTTTTCTTTTAAGCAAATAACCCTGTATTTGTCACCTTCATACAGAGAGACCATTTTTATGTCCTTTTCTTTCTTTTTATATAAAGCTTTCTTTTTAAGACCTGTTGGATTTTTTCTTTAGTGGGGACTCCAGGGAATTGAGTCTGCAGCTCACCAGGGAATTGGTGGGAGGAAGAAGTCAGGGGGAAAATCTCGTTGTGTTAGATTTACTAGCCTGACTTTGCATACCCTCTGGGTAAGGGGGAAGAGAGATTAGCTATCTTGGTACTTCTATTTCCAGGACTGGAAACAGGGAGGGGGGAGTCCCTCTGTTTAGATTCACGGAGCTTGCTTCTGTATATCTCTCCAGGAACCCAGAGAGGGAACACCTGGAGGGGAGGAGGGGGAAGGGAAATGGTTTATTCCCCTTTGTTGTGAGACTCAGGGCATCTGAGTCTGGGGGTCCCCCGGGGAAGGTTTTGGGGAGACCACAGCGAGCCAGGCACTGTATAAATCCCTGGCTGGTGGCAGCTTTACCAGGTCCAAGCTGGTAACTAAGCTTGGAGGTTTTCATGCTAACACCCATATTTTGGACGCTAAGGTCCAAATCTGGGAAAAAATGTTATGACACCCCTCCCCCCTGAGCCTCCATTACGAGCCGCCCAGGCTACCACTGCTCAGTGTGTGGCCAGTCTCTGTGTTTTCTGCTGCTAGTTCTGGGGAGCCTGGCCGGCCTTAGGGGTGGTGCCCCCCGATAGCCGCCCAGGGCTCCAGGGGTCAAAGGGCACCGTGTGGCAGTGCAAAGGTGCTCACTGCTCTCCCCTGCCCCAATGCTCCTCCATGGGTCCATAGAGGTTTGAGGGGAGTAAGGAGCAACCCTATGTGCTCCATGCGTCCTGGTCACTTTTCCCACTTGGGCTGTGCTGTGAGGGGAGCATCAGAAGCTGCTGCTCTCTGCCCTCCCGCTATGCAGCCCGGCTGAGGAAAGTGACCTGGATGCAGGGAGCTCGGATGATCTCACTTCTTGCCCCCACATCCCACAGCCCCTAGGGGTGCCCAGATGAGCAGCGTTCCAGGGAGGAGTGGGGGGCAGCAATGCCAGCTGCTCCATGCACACAGGTCAGTCTCCCCATGTGGGTGCAGGAGGGGGTGCAAGGGTTTCTGTGATGCCTATTCTATCAATATCGTCACTCAATACCAGGCACTCAAATTCACCAGTCTAAGTACTAAGACTGGTTAGCGTTTGTATTTAAGCACTTCTAAAATGTGTCCCATTTTAGCTGTCTGCTATTACATGATGTAATTGAGGGAGACTCTTTCATTTCACTGTTTCTCATCAGAACCTACCTGTACATTATCATCTTCCATCCTCTCCACCTTACTAGGCTATAGAGAATCCCTGTGAATAGTTCCTCTCCTAACGGATGTCTCTGTCTGAACCCTGTGCTCCTCAGCACCTGTCGGCTTTCCCCAGCTCTGAGGCTGTGTCTACACCGCGCACCTTACCACGGTGCAGCTGTGCCACTCTAACCATGCCATTGTAAGGTGCGCTGTGTGGCCGTCCTTATCGCTGAGAGAGAGCTTCCCCGGCAACAAAGCCAAACTACCTCCAATGAGGGGCAGGAGCTTTGTCACCGGGAGCACAGCTCCACCTATGATGCGCTGTTCACACTGCCGCTTTTCATGGCTCAAATTTTGGCATTCGGGGAGTGTTTTTTCTCACCGCAGAGAGACAAAATTTTTAGCAACAAAAGCCGAAATTAAAAAAAACTCCTCTGCAACCTATTTAATTTTACCTTTATACAACCTTTATACTGCCTCCAGTTCTGGTATCCTCATTTGAAAAAGATGTTGTGAAATTGGAGCTAGGGCAGCAAAGAGCCACCAAATGTTCTGAGGGCTGGAGAAAAATGCCTTCCAGTGAGCTATTGAAAGAGCTCAACCTGTTTAGCTTATCAAAAGAAGATTGAAAGGTGATTTCATTGAAATGTTGAAGGGCCTTAATGGAGAGAAAAGATTGGGTATTTACGGGCTCTTGAATGGAGCAGAGAAAGGCATAACAAGACCCAATGGCTGGAAAGTGAAAAGAGACAAATTCATATTACAACTGAGGCACAATAGTCAACAGCGAGGATGATTCACCACAGGAGCAAGCTACCAAGGAAAGTGGTGGATTCACCATCTCCTGATGTCATTTAATGAAGACTAGATGCCTTTCTGGAATGTGTTTGCCCCCAAAGTAGCTGTTATGTCATACAGGAGGCCTGTGATATGCAGGTTAGATGCTCTAATGGTGTCTTCTGACCATGAAGTCGTTTAATTTCTGAAAAACTGAGTGTAGCATTGGGAGCAGCGTCTGATGTTTTCCTGTCTAGCCGGCTTGCTGCCTAGAACGAACGCTCCTTGAGTGGGGTGATCCACAGGGAGTAGCTCAAACCTCCAAAGTGCCTGGCCAGGGGCAGGACATTAGCCCAGCAAGGGAGGGGTGTGGCAGTGACATCACAAAGGCCTTTTGCAGGACCTCAGACTATTGGTCAAAGGTGGTGGGGAGGTGGTGACCTCACAGAGAGATGCTGACATCAGCCAGGCAGGACAGGGGCGAGGGGCCAGGGAAACCTCAGAGACCTCTGTGGCTTTGCTTCAGCACGTTTCCTTCTCCAGGTCTCTCTTTGAGGACTGAGAGATTATTTGGGGTCATGGACGTGAGCGCCAGGAGGAACCTCTTTCGAGTTTCCTCCTTCCCTTGTAGTGATTTTACTAGAAAACAGCCGTCCCTGTTTAGAAGGTAAGAGCCTCCTGGAGGTTTGAAACCTGTTCAGTCTGATCTATCTGGTGACAAGTGAATTCTAGGCATGGAAAACACGAGCTTAAGGAGGCAGAATTTTATTGCGCACCTGGGATTTTGTCCCTTAGAATCGCTGGGGACATTAGGGTTTGTCCTTTTTGTTTCACCTCTTCCTCCATCCCTCCCTCCTCTTCTTCTCTTTCTTCTTTTGTCCTTTCTCCTGTTCCCTTCCCAACAACAGGACGGAGGTGTGTGTGTGTGTGTTGCAGGGAAGTCCTCTGCAGCTCCCACTATGGAAGGTCCACCCAAAAATGTGGGACTGAAATAGTGCTCGGGCAGTGATCCTCACCGGTGACCTGGGCCATCCTTTGGGCTCTCTGGTGAGAACCCTCAGCCTCCCGTCCTCCGTCTCTACACTGATTGGTTGAGCAGGGGGATATTGACAGGGAGGAGACTCAGGTCCTTGTTGTTCTCTTTCAAGATCAAGTAAATAAGTCAGAACCAGTTCTATCTTTGATTAATTTTGCTGCTTCTCTGCATTAATTGTCTCTGAGCAGTTGATGATTCCCTCTAACATTGCAGTTCTCCTCAAATACTTGCTGAATAATTACTGTCACTGTTGTTGGTCTGGAGCTCATCTGAGAGCACAGTATTCAGGTCATTCAATGTCTGAAATTCAAGATCCGAAGGTTTGTTTGAAAATCAGGGCTCTTCGGTCCTATTCCCAACACTGCCTCTGACGGGCTGTGTGACCTAAGACAAGTCAATTCTCCTTTCTCAGCCTGAGCTTCTCCCTCTTTCAAGTAGGGATAATAATGATCCGCTCTTACCTACCTCATGGTGGGTGAAGGATGCGGATCCATTTGGGAGTGTCACTAGAAGTAGTGCATAATATGAAGTTTCCCATCATGTTTACTCAGAGCAGATTATGACATAATAGATTAGCTGAAATAGTCTATTTTATTTGTATTTTTTTATTTTGAAATTGTTAATAGTAGCAACGACTTAGCTCAGATTGAAGCATCTTATCTAATGGTTGAGATGTAAGTGTCTCCTCTTTGTGTGCGAGGAGACAATTTAACACACTCTGACAAAGAGGAGATGCTTTTGTTTTGCAACAAAATATTTTTGCAAAGATCTTTCATCCCACTTGTTATGATTTTGAGAAACAAACTGGTTTAGTCTAAATGGGATTTTTGGACAGAAACGGTTTGAATGAAATTTTCCAACCATCTCGATTCCTGGGCTCTGGGGTGTTTTCATCTGTTAGAACAGGAGTCAGAACTGGTTGCTTCTCTTTCTGGCTCTGCCATCGCCTTGTTGTGTAGGCCTTGGGTAGGTCACTTCCCTTCTCCCATCTGTCCAATCAGAACAGGAACAGTTCTCGAACTATGGGCAGTTTAGAGCCCAAGTGAGATAAGGGGTATTAAAGCCCTCTGTGAAGGAGAAAGGGGAGTTTCACAGTGTTTAGCACCAAGGAATTCTAAAGTTTGCTAAAATGTCTAGTCTGTGGAAACAAGAAATGGTCGGGGCCAAACTTATTAACCACTGCCTTTTTAAAGCCCATTCAAAGATGTGAGTCCCTATCTTTTAGGTACCTGTGGTTCTTTGCCAGCAGCAGAGAAGAGGTTCCTGCCTCCGTTTTTGTGGCCTTAACAAACCAGGTGTTGTGCCCCAGTTCTCGTCTGAGACCCCTGAAAAAGAACATCTTCCCATCCATGAACAAGACAGGACCTATCTTTCAAAGGGGAACAAAAAGACCTCTGGGACTTACAGACTAGCTAGCCTGACTGCCATAGCTGGAGAGATCCTGCAATACATTCTTAAACACTCAGTTTGTCAGCAGCACCTACAGGATGATTTGGTTCTTATGACTAGTGAGCGTGGAATTGTCAAGAACAAATCATTCCAAACCAATCCTCTTTCCTTCTTTGGCAGGGTTCTGGGCCTGGTAGAGGTGAGTAAACAATAGATGGGATCTAGCTTGGTGTTACTAAGGCTTTCGACACAGTCCCATAGGACATTTTCAGAAGCAAACGAGGGAAATGTAGTCCAGCTGCAATCAGTGTAATGTGGGTGCAGAGCTGGTTGAAAGCCAAGACTCCAGGAGCCCTTCTCCATGTTTAGCTGCCCAACGGGGAGGGTGAACCTAGTGGGTCTGGCAGGGATCAGTCCGGTGTCAGGTACTATTCTATATTTTCATGAATGATTTGGAAAATGGAGTGGAGAGCATGCTCCTAAAGTTTACAACTGGCACCAAGCACTTTGGAGCACAGGATTGAAATTCAAAACACCTTTAACAAATTGGAGACTTGGTCTTCTTGAGCCAAACTCCATGGTTAGGGCTCTCTCTCTACACTGGGCTGAAGTGAAACCCCAGAGCCAAGCACTCCTCCTGGGCAGTGAGCTCCGACCTTGAATGGTCAGATGCTGCTTAGCACCGTCAGAGCAGCTTTTGCTGGGGGATTCTCCCAGCACTTTCCAATAGCGGGAAGGTATGAAATCCCCATTTGACTGCTGGGGACAGAGCCCGAGAGTGGGGAGCAACTTGCCCAAAGTCCCCAGAAAAAGGAAAACAACCAGCAGAGGAACCAATAGGAAACCCAGCAATGGAACTCAGGAGTCCTGGGGGTGTGCTGTGGTGATCAGATGTCCCAATTTTATAGGGACAGTCCGAATTTTGGGGTCTTATCTAGGATCCTATTACCCCCCACGCCGTCCCGATTTTTCACACTTGCTGTCTGGTCACCCTAGGGTGTGCACATGTGTGGGTCCCAGCTGCTCCCTGCCCCCCTCATTGAAGCAGATGTGCAGGGTTACTGCCCTGGGAAGTGCAGGGCACCAGTGGATGTGGGGTTGGCTGGAGGTAGGGTCTGGCTTCAGGCAGGGCAAGGGCTGCGTGGCTGGCTGGCTTCAGGCAGGGGGGTGCATCAGGGGTTGGCTGGAGACAGGGCAGGGAGGATGCGGCTGGTGCAGGCAAAGCAGAAGGTGCAGGGCTGGCTGGAGACAGAGGCTGACTGCCGGCAGGGCAGGGCAGGGGGTGCAGGGCTGGCTGCGGGCAGGGCCGGTGCAAGGAAGTTTCATGCCCTAGGCGAAACTTCCACCTTGCACCCTCCCCCCCCGCACCCCTGCCCTGAGGCGCCCCACCCGTGGCAGCTCCCCCCTCCACCCTGAGGCTCCCCTCTTGTGGCAACTCTCCTGCTCTGCCCTGCGGCACCCCCCTCGCCCGAGCTCACCCCTGCTCCGAGCACGAGCACCCCGAGCACGCCGTGGCCGCTTCACTTCTCCCACCTCCAAGGCTTGCGGCGCCTATGCCTGCCAGGCAGTCAAGCACCCTCCTCTGAGCCACAGCAGCCCTGACAGTTGACAATAGAGGCACCTTAACCCCTGAGTTCCTTCAATGTGTCCCCCTCGGGGATCCAGCTCCGATCACCAGATACTCGGGGTATGTCTATACCACCTGCCGAATCGGTGGGCAGCGATCGATCCAGCGGCGGTTGATATGTCGCGTCTAGTGTAGATGCAATACACTGAGTGCTCTCCCCTCGCCTGCTGTACTCCAGCTCGGTGAGAGGCGCAGGCAGAGTCTACGGGGAGCTGCAGCAGTCAATTCACCGAGACTGTGACATTATAATTGTTAGACCTGAATAAAGATATAGTAGACAAAACCAGGTATGCCAACCTGACCAAAGTCAGGCTAACAGAGGTTTGTGGGTAATCCCTGAGTGGAAAACACTGAGAAGCAGCAGCATGTCTCACAAGCGCTGGGAAAAAGTGAGATAAGAGAGAAGCTGCATTCCTGGCATAGTACCAGATGTGCTGTGTTCGGGCAGCTCCTTCGAAGAACTGATAAGAGTCCTAGTTTTCGCTCCCTGGTTTTGTTCTTTGTTTGTTTTTAACTCCCCTACATTTCTAACTTTAGGCATGCATGTATACTAAAGGTGTCTAGTTTCTAGTTGTTAGAAGAAGGGGGTGGGTTGCTCCAGTGAATAATTTATGACGCGACGGAACTGTCTATATAGGCTTATACTAAGATGTAAAGAGCAGGCTGGTTCTGTCTGGAGACGAGCTGCTCTCTATTGATGCGTGCACTTGTCAATAAAGAGCTTTTGATCGGACCTTGCTGGTGTTGCCTGTCTCTCTCGCGGTCAGACAACGAACTTTGCCGTCTGGGTTAGAGTCCCTGACATCTTTGGCGACTCCGCCGGGACCCGTCTGACTCTCCGGCGGGGGATCGGACCCTGAGGCAACGCAGCGCGCATCCTCCGGTTTAGAGGAGACTTGCCTGGTGATCTGATCTCTGCGTTGGCGATAAGGCGTGTTCTGTGAACCAGCTGAAACTCGTAGAAATCCAGCAACGTCCACCTACCCATTGAGTAGGGTCCAGGTTGTCGGGGTTAGAGTCCCTGACTACTTAGGTCTGGGTTAGAGTCCCAGCCCAGGTCTGGGTTTGAGTCCCAGCCTGGGTTTGAGTCTCAGTCCAGGTGTTCAAGTCCCTGGAGAAGTAAGTGAGCGCTCGACGCGGGGAGGTGGGGGTTAGAGTCCCTTTACCTCGACCTGGGGAGGAGGGGTTAGAGTCCCTTCATTAAAATGAGACAAGTTGGCAGTAAGTGCCCGGGGGATGCCCTGTTGTCTCTGATACTTAGAGCCTGGAAAGAGATTTCTGAGACAGCTGATCTAGTTAAATTTAAGATGAGAAATCTGTGTTGGATCCAATGGCCATCATTTACCTTTCATTTGTCTCCAACTAGAGACTGGCCGGTGGGTGAAACCTTTTCCACAGATAGGAGGAACTCCTTAAGGGATATTTTGGTTGATCTTAGGCCGAGACAAATGGATTACTTGTTTGTATGGTATAATTATAAACCCATGGAGGGATGGGTAGCTTTTGAAGCTGTTTGTATGGAGAGCTCTTGTAAAAAAATCACCCACCATATGCACCAGAGCCGCACCGGGAGGAGGACAATTTTGTTCCTGTTCTTCCCCGTCTGATGGAGTGCAAGGATTCAAAAGCAGGTTAGGGACAGTTCAGGGACAGAGGAGAATCAAGAGGGAGCATCAAGAGTGATGTTCCCTCATCTTCAGAGGAATCAGGCAGCCTCACCCCCTCTGCAGCCTCCAGCCAGCCTTTTGCAAACTTGGTGAGGGACTGCTTTTCAAACACCCCCAATATTACAGCAGCCCTTGTCCTTGCCCTTGTGGACCCCCACTAGGTTACTTAACTCCATGAGAGAGAATGTTTCTGAGACACCTCTGATATTACAAGCCTCATTGAGAACTTATCTGGTTCTACTGGTTGCTGGGGAACATGAGATGGTTTTACCCATACCCTGTTTGCAACTTCAAATTTGTTTAACTGGCAGTGCACTATGCCTCACTTATGAGACAATCCTGAGGCAGTGGAAAGAATGTTCTGCATAATCTTTTTCACTCATGTGCCCACTTGGGCAAATGTAAATCAGTTATTAGATACTCTCATGACAGAAGATGAAAGACAAAAAGTAAAAGAAAAATCTGCAGCTCATTTGAATGCACCTTGGCTAATTACTGACCCTAACTGGAATCCCAATAATCCAGCTCAAAAGACAAAGTTGGATGGATTTTTAAAAGCTGTTTTGAATGGTATTAGAGATGCAGGGGAGGCTACTCCAAATTGGAGCAAGGTGACTGCTTGTGTTCAGCATCCAGATAAGCACCTCTCTGACTTTTGTGCTCGACTGATTTGTGAAGTTAAAAAGCATGGGAATTTAAATCCTGAAACTGATCATGGAAAGGAGATGGTTAAAATGGTTTTCATGTCACAATGTGCAAAGGATATTGCAAAAAGATTTAGAAAGCATCCAGATGGTACGCAAGGGAAAAGTTTGTCTGAAGTAGTTAGCATTGCTACTAGAATGTTTAATGGGAAAGAGAAAAAGAAAGAAAAAGACATAAGGAACGGGTTAATTTAAAAATCATCTTGGCCCCGGGATGGAAGGAGGGGGGTGCTCTGCGTTCAGGGTCAGGAATCGGCGCGGACTGTGCTTGGTGCAGGGAGGGGCTGCTTTCGGCCCCAGCTGGCTGTGAAGGAAAAAATATAGACAGAGGCGAAGCAAAGGAAATACAAGTTACAGAACTGAAATTACATTTGCAAAGCTTAACTGTCCGGTAAGATCCAACAGTGTGCCTTTGTGACCCTGGAGTCGGTGTGGCTTGGTGACACCAAAGAAGCCACAGGCAGCCGACCTGGACTGGAATCTCTGAAAGAGACGCCGCAGGAGATTCCAGGGTGTAAAAGAACAGCCCTCCCAAGAGCAGAAGCATGTTGGAAATTCTGGACAAGCTGTATACAGGATAATCTCCCTTCCACCTCTCCCCCTCCTCTGAACATTATACACAGAAGTGGCCAGTCTGGACGTACGTGTGTAAGTATGAAAGGAGCTTCGGGCTTGGGGCATTAATATTTTCCTGAGTGATGTGGGAGCGTTCCCAACAATCTCCGTTGTTGTTTTATTATTTTATTAACGAAGCTTTAAAATTCAGTTATATGGTGTGTTTTCTTTATCTTCCCCCAACGATCCTGTAGTGTCAGCCTGATCATCTGACAGGGATAGATTGGTAACAGAAATTTGTCACAGTTTGGTGAGCAATTAAGAAGGGGGGAGCCCTGCAGAATTTACACCATCTATTTGTTTTACCCTTGTTATTTTGTGTTTGCTTTGCTTTGTACTGTTGGTGTTATATGCTGAGAACTGCATGAGTAAAAGTGAGTCCTAATACGATAAGGAAACACTGTCTGGTTCTGGTTCTGTTCTATTTAACCAGTTACTGTTGTTGTTTTTTTTCTCTGTTCATTTGGGTGTTAGGAGTGTGGGTGGAACTGAACCTCTTGTTCGTAATTCCTCGGAGTGGAAGCCATGTGTGCGAGACAGCTCTGAGGTTAAATTGAGATCCTTCTGTCCTGTCCCCTGTAGCGGTCAGTGTATAGAAGTGGGAAAGTCTGGCTTAGACTGTAATTCCCTCTGCTCTCTGTGTAATTCTCTTTTCTGTTTAAGTGTCAAACAGATGAATGAGTCTCTGGGTAAACCCTCTAAGAGTAGTCCTTCAAATGATATGTTAAGTAAATGGCCTTTGCCCAATGGGCCATGTGTCTTCGTCTAGGTGGCAAGCCTCATGAAGGAGGACTCGGGTAGTCTTGTGAGTAAGAATGTTTAAGGGAAGAGACCAGGAGGGGTGGGGGGCTAGTTGAGAAGCCCACCCTCCTAGCTAAACTGGTAGTGGAAGAAGTTGGTGCCTATGGAAGGGACGGTTCAGTGAGAAAAGCAGGATCGGGCCCAGGCGGGCAGGCAACAGACAGAGAGATTGGAAAACAGGTTGGAAAACTTTAAGGGTGTAGTGGAAGGAAGGAGTCAGTAAGTGTAAGCATGGGGATTTCAAATACCCAGAACTTACTTGGAATGGTGATTTGAGTTGATAAAAGTGGCTGTTGGGAGACAAGCAAGTGATTTAAGGGAGAGTGAGAAGTTAACTCTGTAGTTGCTGGAGGAAACAGCAGTTGAACTTTGTAAAAATGCTAAAGAGGAAAGTTCTTGGTGTCTTTGAAATGTTTGTAAATAAATTGAGGCAAAGAAATTGTTAATTGCAATCATTTAGAATTTAGTTAAATTAGCTGAAGAATGTCTATAGTGCTATGTAATTGAAATTTTATTAGGCTGTAAGGGCACACTAAGTAGTGATGTTTTCTTTCAGTGTTTGAAAGCAAGAGTTAAAAGTAAAAAGCAAGCCAGAAAGCATCTGTATTCATGCAAATTATCTAACTGATAAGGTAGGAGCCACTGAAACCTGGGCTGCCTATGAAACACATAAAATATGGGATAATTCCTCTGTTTTTCCTGAAATCAACAAGGGTATTTGTCTATTTTAAGCAATGATTGTCTGCCCAGAAGGGGTAGACCTCTGTTTTTTTGTCTTTCAGATAATCAGAGAAAACTGATGCCAGCTAAACAGCATTCAACGTACCATGCATTTACTGGCACAATAGAAATTATGTTTTGTGTTCTATGTTCTGTCTTGTGGTGTTTGTCTTGTGGCCGGAATTTTTGTGTTTAATATTTTTATAAAATAATCTAGTTTAAAATCAAACAAAAAGGTTAAATTAAAATGCAGATACTTGTTTTGTTCAACTTGGAATACAAAGTGTTTAGATAAATCAGGAGAATGTGATATACTAAAGTCTAATGCATTTCCTTAAGTAAGGAAAAGAAACTTTATTGGTCAAATTGTTAATTGCAAAAATTGTTGTTAAAATTTGCGTACCAACAGTCTTTGAAAGCAAGGACATGAAAAGTTAACCCACTCCCCATATTGTACATGGGATCTTTCTGGCTACCTCAGATTTCTAGCCAGAGGGCTGGGGATGGTGGAAGGCTATTGGACTAGAGGTTGTATTGAGTGAACTCCTCAAAGTGGGTGTGCTTGTCCTGGCTTGTTGCTCGAAAGCTCTGTAATAAGGTTATTTTAGTAAAAGGGTGTGTGTGGCATATATTAAATAATAAGACTAATGTACTGTATAATGACAATGTGTAGGTGTTCATTGTTGGGAAAAAGGTGTATAAGTAAAAAGTGAAAGTTTCCTTTGCAGGTTAAAAGAAGCCAAGAAGGGAAGAAGCACAAAGAACAGAATGAATTAACTGAAAAAATAAAATAAAATAAAATAGCAAGCTCAGGCTATAGATAAGACACTGACTCCATTCAAGGACACTGCTCACAGTTAAGACTTGGTTAACAACCAGGAAAAGGAGGGCTTGAATTTGCCCATGCAGCTATGAGATCTGAAAAACACTGCCAGGCACTAATGAAATGTGTTAAGTTTTTTTTCTCACAGGTAAGGAAGCGCTACCCAAAGACCCTAGCAGCCCTGCCACTCCTTGGAACCAGGAGACGGGATTGATGTAAAGGTCCACCAACGAAAGACTGCCTTGGCTCCATGCTGGAAAGGCCCTTAAGTCCTGATGACTACCAACACCGCTGTGAAGTACCAAAGACTGACTGCTTGGACCCAAGATTCTCACTGCAAAAAGACCCCTCCACATTGGGAGAATTCTCCTACTGATGATTAGCCTATTTCACCTTCTAGCTCCACTGTGCCTTCTGGACAGTAGGGAAAAAGTACAAGGTGAAGTGCTAGTAGCCTCTCCCTTATCCACTGACAGATCTACTGTGCCTTTGAATTTTTCTAGAAAAAGCAAAACCATTACAGGGTGATGTGCTAGTAACCTCTCCCCTATATGATGCTGCACCAAGACTGTTTTGGGAAAGAAGAAGGAACACTCACTCCACTGAAATTGCTAAAGTCCAGGAATTCCTGACTAGAAAGGGCATTAAGAACTGACCCCGGTGAAGAAACAAAGAATTGTACACTGGCAGAAAAAATTTGTGGGACCCATGCTTGGGAATGTGGTATTGATTGGATTTTGGGGTTTATTCTACAGGCTGTGCCCTGTGTTGTGGATAAATTCTTCAGCATGTATTGCTCTCTCTAATTGGATTTTAAATAACAAGTACCCGAAGAGTTTGTTCTGCCACTGGAAATTTTACCTGTATTGAAACCATTCCAGTGACTTATAATGTAACCCCCTCCTATGCTATTAATGTCAATGCCTTTTAAAAGTACCTGAAAATAGTTAAATAACAAATGTAATATAGTACTACACCAAGGAAAGATGGTATTAAATATCACTGAGGCTGGGAAGGCATTGCAGTGGGATCTAGTATGTTTGGAGATTCAGAATTTCCTGAATGACCAGCTGATGGCCATTTGGAGTGATCTTGAGTACCAGACTTGGCCCACTGCCCTTACAGACACATCAGGAGTACCATCTAATCTGTGGTCATGGAGATATACTAAAGACTTTCTGGGTGGAAGTGTAAACATTTACAGTGCTCCTTCCAAGCATTTGGACTGGGGGGTGTGGGCTTCCACATACCGAATCCTGACGGGTCCATGGGGAGGATGCACATGGGACTGGATTATTCACCGAAACATCTGGGAAATTAGACCACTTGGTATACCTAACTGATTTATAGTCAGTGCCCCAATCCCTTAGTTGTCAGACAAACAGGATTCCACTCTTTTGTCCGTGCACTCATTCCTGGATTGTGGGTGGCTAAGCTCAAGAGAGCAGTTGTAAATATTTCTGCAGAGCTTGAAAAAAAACCGCTAATGCATTAATAGATGCTTTCCAAAAGTTGCAACGAAAGACTGATGAAGTAGCAGAAGTAACTTTGCAAAATAGACGTGTGCTAAATGCCATGAATGCTGAATTAGAGAGGGGCTTGTGCTCGCATTGGGGAAAAATGTTGCTTTGCTGTTAATCACTCTGGCTTAATTGACAAAGATTTACAAGCTATTAAGAATGTTGCTGTTGTTTTCCATGCTATATCTCTTGATCACACTTTTAGTTTTAAGGACCTCCACTCAGACCTTGGGTCATGGTTTACTAGCCTCCCCCGTACAATTGTTAAATGGATATGTGTCCCAAGAGTCCCATTATGGTCCTCTAGGGACAAAGGGGGGATTGTTAGGCCTGAATAAAGATATAGCAGACAAAACCAGGTATGCCAACCTGACCAAAGTCAGGCTAACAGAGGTTTGTGGGTAATCCCTGAGTGGAAAACACTGAGAAGCAGCAGCATGTCTCACAAGCGCTGGGAAAAAGTGAGATAAGAGAGAAGCTGCATTCCTGGCATAGTACCAGATGTGCTGTGTTCGGGCAGCTCCTTCGAAGAACTGATAAGAGTCCTAGTTTCCCAGCCTCCTTGTTTTCGCTCCCTGGTTTTGTTCTTTGTTTGTTTTTAACTCCCCTACATTTCTAACTTTAGGCATGCATGTATACTAAAGGTGTCTAGTTTCTAGTTGTTAGAAGAAGGGGGTGGGTTGCTCCAGTGAATAATTTATGACGCGACGGAACTGTCTACATAGGCTTATACTAAGATGTAAAGAGCAGGCTGGTTCTGTCTGGAGACGAGCTGCTCTCTATTGATGCGTGCACTTGTCAATAAAGAGCTTTTGATCGGACCTTGCTGGTGTTGCCTGTCTCTCTCGCGGTCAGACAACGAACTTTGCCGTCTGGGTTAGAGTCCCTGACATAAGTATAATCTAATATCTCATTGAAAGGTGACAGGGCCAGAAAGAGTTAATTAACTCACCTCACCGACTGACCTGACCCGTGGGTGAACCTTAAAAACTGGTTAACAAGATATGTAAATGAACAGAGCTTTGAAATGCAAGTCTGCAGTGTTAGAGGTAGAAGGGGAGGTGTTTGCTCAGGTCTTGTGATGTCAGCAAACAAGTCTTGTCTGTTGCTATAGTTTTAATTCAAAGAGCAAAAAAAGAATATTAACATTTATGATGATACTTGAGTGAAATAGTATTATTGTCTGTGTCTCTTTGAAGGTTGTGGTAATCTGTATCTGAACTGTTTGATGGATGTACTAATTGCCAGGATGTTTGGAAGAAGAGTTAAGCCTATTGTTTTCTCAGGCTGAAAGGCTGCTGGAAATGTTTAAGAACCTGGGACACGATCCTTCTTCATCTCAGATCTGCTTTGGGTTTCAAGAGGGGGAAACCTTAAGCCACAAGGATTGAGATCCCCAGTCATTGACTGGAGCCACCCTGAATATGGACATTGGATTATAACCTATGGACTATTTCTAAAAGGACTTTTGGCAACTACAAGCTCATCTCTACTTTGTATCTGAACCTCAAAAATTGAATTCAAGTCTATATGTCTATGAATCTTTTAACCAACACTCACTCTCTCTCTTTTCTTTTCTAATAAATTTTAGCTTAGTTAATAAGAATTGGCTATAGCATGTATTTTAGGTAAAATCTAAGTTATAATTGAACCTGGTTATGTGGCTGATCCTTTGGGATCGGAAGAATCTTTTCTTTTATATGATGAAGTAAGATTTTCAGGAATCATCATCATATCTAACAGGTGTGTCTGGACGGAGGCCTGAGGCTGGGTACTTTAAGGGAACTGCGTGGTTTAAACTTCTAAGTAACCAGTGAGGAACTACAGAAGCTGTTTTGTGCTGGCTTGGTAAATCTAAGTATTGAAATAACCAGCAGCGTTTGGGATTTGTCTGCCCTGTTTTGTTTGCAATTCACTCTGATTGAGTGAGCTGAGCTGGCTCCCACGGGCAGCACCGTCACACCTACAGCCAGGCTGCAGAGGTCCGGGGGATCTTAGGGGCCTTGGGGTGCACAGATACCTATGTCCAGGCCATAGCGGTCCCTGGGGGGCTTAGAGAGTTTGGGGGGGACACAGATACCAATCTCCATGCTCTAGGGTCCCATGGGGGCTTAGAGGGTTCGTGGGGTGTACATATTCCTACATCCAGGCTGTAGGGTTACCGGGGGGCTTAGGGGGTTAGTGGGGGGCAAGGATACCTACGTCCAGGCTGGAGGCATCCTGGGAGTCTTAGGGGATTTGTGGGGGCCAAAGACACCTATGATGTCCAGGCTGTAGGGGTACCCGTGGGTTTTAGGGGTTCGAGTGGGCACAGATACGTATGTCCAGGCTGTATCGTTCCCAGGGGGGGTTAGAGGTTTCGTGAGGGGCACAGATATCTACGTCCAGATTGTAGATGTCCCGGGAGGGGGGGGTTAGGGGGGTTGTGGGAGTGCAAATACCTATGTCCAGGCTGTAGGGGTTCCTGGGGGCTTAGAGGGTTTCTGAGGGGCGCATATACCTACGTGCACACTGGAGTGTCGCAAGGGGCTTATGGAGTCTATATGGGGTACAGATACCAATGTTCTGGCTGTATAGTTCCCTCGGGGGCTTAGGGGGTTTGTGGGGGGCACAGATACCTAAGTTCAGGCTGGAGGGATCTCTGAGTGTCTTAGGTGTTTGGTGGGAGGCACAGATACCTACGTCCAGGCTGCAGGGGTCTCGGAGGGGCTTAGGGTCTGTCACGGAGTGTGGGGGAGTCCGGTCCTGCACCCCTCTTCCTGGGACTCACAGTGACTCTCAGCCAGCCAGTAAAACAGAAGGTTTATTGGACAACAGGAGCGAAGGATACAGCAGAGCTTGGAGGCACAAGCAGGACCCCACAATCAAGTCCTTCTAGGGGTTCAGGAAACTTAGTTCCCAGTTTGGGAATCCCTGAATTCCAACCACCCAGACCAAAAGCGAAGCTGAACTAACCCAACTCCCTCCAGCTGGCCATTTGCTGTGTCCAGCTTCCCGGGCAAAGGTGCTGACCCCTCCCCGCGCCTAGCTCATGTTACAGGCTGAGCACGTGTCCGGTCCTAAAGTCACCCCCTGCTCTCCCATCCCCCACAGAGACAGTCCCTACTCCATCACAGTAATGCACAGAGCATTTCCGGCATGGAGCAACAGTGACACCATGTGGCCACGCTTGGTAACGCACAGAACATTTCCCATATGGAGCAACTGTGACACCGTCTGGCCAGGCAGGGTAATGCACAGAGCATTTCCCGCATGGAGCAACAGTGACACCATGTGGCCATGCGGGGAAATGCACAGAGCATTTCCTGGATGGAGCAACAGTGATTCCATGTGGCCACGCAGAGTAATGCACAGAGCATTTCTCTCATAGAGGAACAGCGACAACATGTGGCCATGAAGGGTAATGCACAGAGCATCACGCCTATTTAGAGGCTGTAGAGGTCCCTGGGGGACTTACGGGTCATCGGTTGTACAGATAGCTACGTCCAGGCTGGAGACATTCCGGTGGGCATTAGGGGCTTCATGAGGGGCACAAATATCTACGTCAGGGCTGGAGAGGTCCCTGGATGGCTTAGGGGGTTGTGGTGAGCATAGATACATACGTCCATGCTGTAGTGGTCCCTGGGTGTTTAAGGGGTTGGTAAGGGTCACAGAAACCTACATATGGTCTGGAGGGTTCCCTGGGGGACTTAAGGGTTTGTGGTTGCGGAGATACCTACGTACCTGTTGGAGGGGGCCCTGGGGAGCTTAGGGGGTTTGTGTGGCGTACACATAGCTATAACCAGGCTGGTGGGGGCCCTATGGGTCTTAGAAGGCTGGTGGGGGGCAGAGATACCTATGTAGGGACTGGAGAAGTCCTGGGGAGGGCTTTGGGGGTTCCTGGAAGTCATAAATATCTAGGTCCAGGCTGGAGGAGTTCTGGGGGTATTAGGGAGTTGTGCGGGGGCACAGATACCTATATCGAGGCTGTAGGGGTCCTGGGGTTGCTTTGGGGAATTTTGGGGTACAGATACCTACTTCCATGCTGTAGGGGTCGCTGGGAGGATCAGTGGGTTCGTGAGGGTGCACAGATATCTACGTCCGGTCTATAGGGATCCTGGGGGGGGCTTAGGGGTTTGTAAGGGGCACAGATACATTCATCCAGGCAAGAGGGGTCCTAGGGACCTTAGGGGATTCATGCTGGGCACAGATACCTGCGTCTAGGCTGGAGGGGTTTTGGGGGTCTTAGGAGGGTTGTGTGGGCACAGATACCTATGTCGATGCTGGAGGGGTCCTGTCATGTCTTAGCGGATTCGTGGGGTCAGAGATACCTACATCTAGGCTGGAGGGGTTCCGGGGGGATTAGGTGTGTTTGAGGGGGGAACAGATACCTACATCCTGATGGTAGGTGGCCCTGGGTAGCTTAGGCGGTTTTTGTCGGTCACAGATACAAACATCCATGCTGTAGGGGTCCCGAGGGACTTTGTGGGGCTGTAGGGGTCAC
This sequence comes from Gopherus flavomarginatus, assembly GCF_025201925.1. Taxonomy (NCBI): domain Eukaryota; kingdom Metazoa; phylum Chordata; order Testudines; family Testudinidae; genus Gopherus; species Gopherus flavomarginatus. Next base: position 2,209,569 of record NW_026115085.1, read on the forward strand.
AGATACCTACCTACAGTCTGGAAGGTTCCTGTGGGTATTAAGGGGTGTGTGGGGCATACAGATGCCTACATCTGGGCTTGTGGGTTCCCTGGGGGGCTTAGAGGTTTGTGGAGAGCACAGATACCATTATCCAGGCTAGATGGGTTCTGGTGGGATTAGGGGGTTGTGGGGGGCACAGATACCTATGTAAGCAGAAGCAGGATGAACTCTACCCTCACATCTGGTGGTGAATTATGGCAAGTGTGGAAAAGGTTTTCAGGGTCTGATCATGTTTGCATAGACACACTCACCGTGCATGACACGGCCACGGCAGCCTGGGATGGTTACTTTGGCAGCTATGGTATCCCCAGTTTATTTGTTGTTGGGGTGTGAGATGTGGAGTGTTGTCACCCTGGTTGTGTGGATGAGGAACTGTGAAACAGCTTTGAGACAGGGATTCTCACCATCAGTTGAGTGGCACTCACTAGACAAGGGAGTGGGCTCCTTGGGTGAGCTAGAGTCACCAATTGCACTTTTTTTCTTTTAACAGTTGAATAGCAGTGTTGATTTTTTATTCTCTTAAAAGTTGAATTTCTAGGTTCTTGAGCTGAAATCACTGAAAAGATGTGTTAGCTTGTGGGGGACTCTGAAACTGTATTGCAGAACACAGTAGTTGGCAGACAGGAGCAGTTTGTGGGAGTGTCCCATGGAGTGAGGTGAGTCTAGCAGTTTTGGGGGACAGCTGGAGCAGAACACAGGTCGGCTGGCAGAGCAGCTGGTGGACCGAGCTGAGCAGTTTGTGGGGAAGGCAAAAGCAGAATCCCATGGAGAGGCAGAGCAGTCAGCAGTGGACCACATAAGATGCCCCTTTCTACTCAGGCTGGCAGGGGGAAAAACCCTGCAGATAGACTCTTGAACTCTGGGGTTGCGCAACTGTGGGTGATTTTGGGGTTGCTGGACTCTTGAAACGTTGGAGATATTGGACTTTGGAGCCTTGGGGTGATTTGGGGATTGCTGGACTCATGAGCCCAGGGAAAAGGACACGGCCTAGTTGAGGTGTTTTCCCAGTTTAATGCTATGTTGTTTATCTCACGTCATTAAACATTTTCTGCTACACTCAGACTCTGTGCTTGCGAGAGGGGAAGTATTGCCTTTTTGAGGCACCTAGGAGTGCGTATGTAAAATTTTCCCATGTCACTGGGTGGGGGCTCGAGCTGGTTTGCATTACATTGTAGGCAAGGGACCCCTATGTATTGAACCCAGTCCTTGCTGCTATCAGTTCAGCCTGGCAGAAGGGTTCCACCTACGTCCAGGCTCAAGGGGTCCCTGGGGGGCTTAGGGAGTTCGTGGGGGGCACAGATATCTAGGTCCAGGCTGTAGGGGGTCGGGGGGGGCTCAGGAGTTTGGTGGGGGGCACAGATACCTACGTCCAGGCTGCAGGGGTCCCAGAGGGACTTAGGGGGTGTCACGTAGTGTGGTGGAATCTGGCCCTGCACTCCTCTTCCTGGGACACACAGTGACTCAGCCAGCCAGTAAAACAGAAGGTTTTTTTGGCCAACAGGAACGAAGGATACAGCAGGGCTTTTGGGCACAACCAGGACCCCTCAATCGAGTCCTTCTGGGGGTTCAGGAAGCTTAGTTCCCAGTTTGGGATTCCCTGAATTCCAACAACCCAGCTCCAAACCAAAACTGAACTAACTCCCTCCAGCCAGCCCCTTCCTTTATTCAGCTTCCTGGGCAAAGGTGCTGACCCCCTCCCAGCAGCCTAGCTTAAGTTACAGGCTTAGGTCCTGTCCCTCACCTAAAGTCACCCGCTGCTCTCCCATCCCCCACACAGACAGTCCCCACTTCATCACAGTAATGCCCAGAGGATTTCGCACATGGAGCAACAATAACACTGTGTGGCCATGCAGGGTAATGCCCAGAGCATTTCCCCCGTGGAGCAACAGTGACACCATGTGACCACACAGGGTAATGCAGAGAGCATTTCCTGCATGGAGCAACAGTGACACCATGTGGCCACACAGGGTAATGCACAGAGCATTTCCTGCATGGAGCAACAGTGACACCATGTGGCCATACAGGGTAATGCACAGAGCCTTTCCTGCATGGAGCAACAGTGACACCATGTGGCCACAGAGGGTAATGCACAGAGCATCGCACCTACGTGGAGGCTGTAGAGATCCCTCGAGGGCTTACGGGGGTTCGTAGGGTCACAGATATCTACATCCAGTATGGGCGGGACCCTGGAAGAGTTAGGGGGGTTGTGAGGGGCATAGGTACTTGCGTCCAGGCTGTAGAGGTCCTGGTGGGGATTAAAGGGTTCCTGGAGGACAGCAATATCTACGTCCAGGCTGAAGGGGTCCCTGGACGCTTAGGGGGTTGTGGTGAGCACAGTGATCCCTGGGGGTATAGGGACTTGGTGAGGGGCACAGATACCTATGTATGTCCTGGAGGGGTCCCTGGGGGGGGGGCTTAGTGGAACTGTAGGAGACACAGATCCCTACGTCCAGGCTATAGGCATTCTGGGGGGGCTTAGGGCTTTGGGGGGCACAGATACCTACATCCAGGCTGGAGGGGTCCCGGGGGCTTAGGTGGTTTGTGGGGAGGGGCACAGATATGTACATCCAGGCTGGAGAGGTTCCGGAGAGGATTAGGGGTTTTTGCGGATGGCAGAGGTATCTATCTCCATACTCTAGGGGTGCCGGGGGTCTTAGGATTTTTTGGGAGGCACAGATATCTATGTCCAGGTTGGAGTGGTTCCTGGGGGGTTTAGGGAGTTCCTGGGGGGCACAGAAATCTAGGTCCATGCTGTAGTGTTCCCTGGGTGGATTAGGGGTTTTCTGGGTGGCAGAGATACCTACGTCTAGGCTGTAGGGGTCCCTGGGAGGCTTAGGGGGTTTGTGGGGGGCAGAGATACCTACTTCCAGGCAATAGGTCTTCCAGGGGGAATTAGTGTGTTGGCGGAGCACAGATACCTAGGTTCAGGCTGGAGGGTTCCCGGCGGGGGGCTTACGCCGTTTGTGTTTCGCACAGATATCTGCATCCAGGCTGGAGTGGTCCCTGTGGGGGCTAAAGCGGTTTCTGGTGGGCACAGATAACTACCTCCAGGCTGGAGGGGTTTCTCGGCACTTAGGGGTTGTGGGGGCACAGATACTTCCATCCAGGCTGGAGGGTCCCTGGGGGGCTTAGCGGGTTCATGTGGGGCACAGATACCTAAGTCCAGACTGGATGGGTCCAGGGGGGGCTTATGGGGTTCAGGGAGCACAGATGCTTATATCTAGGCTATAGGGGTCCCTGGTGGGCTTAGGGGGTTTTGGGGGGCCCTAGATACCTAAGTCAATGCTGTAGGCGTCCCTACAGGTGCTTATGGGTTCGTGGGGTGCACAGATACTTATGTCCAGTCTGGAGGGGACAGGGGGGGTTGGGGTTTCATGAGGGGCACAGATACAAACCTCCAGGCTGTAGGAGTCCCAGGGAGGCTGTGGGGGTGCAGATACCTACATCTAGTCTGGATGGGTCCTGGGGGTTATAGGGGGTTTGTGGGGGGCACAGATACCTAGGTACAGGCTGTCGGTGTCCCGAGGAGATTAGGCGGTTCACTGGGGGCTCAGATACATCCAGGCTGGATGTGTCCCGAGGAGCTTAGGGGGTTTGTGGGGTGCTCAGACACCTGTGTCCAGGCTGTAGGGATCCCTGGGAGGTTAGAGGTTCGTGGGTGTCACAGATAGGGACTTCCAGGCTGAAGGGGTCGCTGGGACGTTTAGGGGGTTTGTGGGAGTACAGATACCTACGTCCAGGCTAAAGGGGTAATGGGGGTGCTTAGGGAATCGGGGCGGACACAGATACCTACGTCCAGGGTCTAGGGGTCCCGAGGGGATTGGGGGTTGAGGGGGGAACAGATGCCTACGTCCTAGTTGAAGGGGTCCTGGGTGGTTTAGGAGGTTCGTTGGAGTCACAGATACCTAAGTCCAGGCTGTAGGGGTTCCTGGGGTATTCGGGGATTTCTAGGGGTCACAGATACCTACGTTCAGACTGGAAGGGTTCCAGAGGGCTTAGGAGATTTATAGGGGGACAGATACCAACATCCTGGCTGTAGGGGTTCCCGTGGGGATTAGGTGGTTTATGGGGGGCACAGATTACTCATAGACTCATAGACTCTAGGACTGGAAGGGACCTCGAGAGGTCATCGAGTCCAGTCCCCTGCCCTCATGGCAGGACCAAATACTGTCTAGACCATCCCTAATAGACATTTATCTAACCTACTCTTAAATATCTCCACAGATGGAGATTCCACAACTTCCCTAGGCAATCTATTCCAGTGTTTAACTACCCTGACAGTTAGGAACTTTTTCCTAATGTCCAACCTAAATCTCCCTTGCTGCAGTTTAAGCCCATTGCTTCTTGTTCTATCATTGGAGGCTAAGGTGAACAAGTTTTCTCCCTCCTCCTGATGACACCTTTTTAGATATCTGAAAACTGCTATCATGTCCCCTCTCAGTCTTCTCTTTTCCAAACTAAACAAACCCAATTCCTTCAGCCTTCCTTCATAGGTCATGTTCTCAAGACCTTTAATCATTCTTGTTGCTCTTCTCTGGACCCTCTCCAATTTCTCCACATCTTTCTTGAAATGTGGTGCCCAGAACTGGACACAATACTCCAGTTGAGGCCTAACCAGCGCAGAGTAAAGCGGAAGAATGACTTCTCGTGTCTTGTTTACAACACACCTGTTAATGCATCCCAGAATCACGTTTGCTTTTTTTGCAACAGTATCACACTGTTGACTCATATTAAGCTTGTGGTCCACTACGACCCCTAGATCTCTTTCTGCCATACTCCTTCCTAGACAGTCTCTCCCATTCTGTATGTGTGAAACTGATTGTTCCTTCCTAAGTGGAGCACTTTGCATTTATCTTTATTGAACTTCATCCTGTTTACCTCAGACCATTTCTCCAATTTGTCCAGATCATTTTGAATTTTGACCCTGTCCTCCAAAGCAGTTGCAATCCCTCCCAGTTTGGTATCATCCGCAAACTTAATAAGCGTACTTTCTATGCCAACATCTAAATCGTTGATGAAGATATTGAACAGAACCGGTCCCAAAACAGACCCCTGCGGAACCCCACTTGTTATACCTTTCCAGCAGGATTGGGAGCCATTAACAACTACTCTCTGAGTACGGTTATCCAGCCAGTTATGCACCCACCCTATAGTAGCCCCATCTAAATTGTACTTTCCTAGTTTATCTATAAGAATATCATGCGAGACCGTATCAAATGCCCTACTAAAGTCTAGGTATATCACATCCACCGCTTCTCCCTTATCCACAAGGCTCGTTATCCTATCAAAGAACGCTATCAGATTAGTTTGACACGATTTGTTCTTTACAAATCCATGCTGGCTATTCCCTATCACCTTACCACCTTCCAAGTGTTTGGAGATGATTTCTTTGATTACCTGCTCCATTATCTTCCCTGGCACAGAAGTTAAACTAACTGGTCTGTAGTTTCCTGGGTTGTTTTTATTTCCCTTTTTATAGATGGGCACTATATTTGCCCCCTTCCAGTCTTCTGGAATCTCCCCCGTCTCCCATGATTTCCCAAAGATAATAGCTAGAGGCTCAGATACCTCCTCTATTAACTCCTTGAGTATTCTAGGATGCATTTCATCAGGCCCTGGTGACTTGCAGGCATCTAACTTTTCTAAGTGATTTTTTACTTGCTCTTTCCTTATTTTCTCTTCTAAACCTACCCTCTTCCCGTAAGCATTCACTATACTAGACATTCCTTCAGACTTCTCAGTGAAGACTGAAACAAAGAAGTCATTAAGCATCTCTGCCATTTCCAAGTCTCCCGTTACTGTTTCCCCCTCCTCACTGAGCAGTGGGCCTACCCTGTCCTTAGTCTTCCTCTTGCTTCTAATGTATGACAGATACCAATGTCCTGGCTGTAGATGTTCCTCCACGGTGGCCTCAGGGCTGGAAGAGCTCCCACTCCCTTCTATTACCTGGGGGCTGCAGCAGGGGCACAGAGCTTCTCTGGTCTCACTCCTTTACCCCTGCCCCGCTGTGGCCCTGAGACCAGAGAAGCTCTGTGCCCCTGCTGCAGCCTCTGCGCCATATCAGGGAGTGGGAGCTCCTCCAGCCCTGGGGCCACCGTGAGGGAGACTTTTCCAGGGGGACCCAATTTGGCCAGGGGCCCCCGGGACCCCGACAGCCTGGATGTAGGGTTATGTGCGACCACAGCCCCTCTATGTACCCCAGGAACATCTACAGCCAGGACATTGGTATCTGTACCCCCCGAACCCACAAAGCCCCCCAGGGACCTTTACAGCCAGTATGTTGGTATCTGTGCCCCCCCATAAATCTCCTAAGCGCTCCAAGACCCCTCCAGTCTGCATGTAGGTATCTGTGACCCCCATAATTCTCCTAAGACCTCTGGGACCCCTCTAGTCTGCACGTAGATATCTGTGACCCCCAGAAATCCCTGAATGCCCCAGGAACCCCTACAGCCTGGACTTAGGTATCTGTGACTCCAACGAACCTCCTAAACCACCCAAGACACCTCCAGCTATGACGTAGGTATCTGTTCCCCCCTCAACCCCCAATCCCCTCGGGACCCCTAGACCCTGGACGTAGGTATCTGTGTCAGCCCCGATCCCTTAAGCACTCCCATTACCCCTTCAGCCTGGACGTAACTACCTGTGACCCCCACAAACCCCCTAAGCCCCCAGGGATCCCTACAGCCTGGACACAGGTGTCTGAGCACCGCACGAACCCCCTAAGCTCCTCGGGACACATCCAGCCTGGATGTATCTGAGCCCCCAGTGAACCGCCTCATCTCCTCGGGACACCGACAGCTTGTACCTAGGTATCTGTGCCCTCCACAAACCCTCTATACCCCCCAGGACCCCTCCAGCCTTGATGTAGGTATCTGTACCCCCACAGCCCCCCTGGGACTCCTACAGCCTGGAGGTTCGTATCTGTGCCCCCCATGAAACCCCAACCCCCCTGCCCCCTCCAGCCTGGACATAAGTATCTGTGCACCCCACGAACCCATAAGCACCTGTAGGGACGCCTACAGCATGGACTTAGGTATCTGGGGCCCCCCAAAACCTCCTAAGCCCACCAGGGACCACTACAGCCTAGAGATAAGTATCTGTGCCCCCTGAACCCCATAAGCCCCCCCTGGATCCCTCCAGCCTGGATTTAGGTATCTGTGCCCCCTACGAACCCGCTAAGCTCCCCAGAGACCCTCCAGCCTGGACGGAGGTATCTGTGCCCCCCCACAATCCCTAAGTCCCAAGACACCCCTCCAGCCTGGAGGTAGGTATCTTTGCCGAACACAAACTGCCTAAGAACCCCCCCATCGGGAACCCTCCAGCCTGGATCTAGGTATCTGTGCCCCGCCAACACACTAATTCCCCCTGGAAGCCCTATTGCCTGGACTTAGGTATCGCTGCCCCCCACAAACCCCCTAAGCCTCCCAGGGACCCCTACAGCCTAGACGTATGTATCTGTACCCCTCAGAAAACCCCTAATCCACCCGGGGACCCCTACAGCATGGACCTAGGTATCTGTGCCCCCCAGGAACCCCCTAAACCCCCCAGGAACCACTCCAACCTGGACATAGTTATCTGTGCCTCCCAAAAAAACCCTAAGCCCCCCAGGGACCCCTAGATCCTGGAGATAGGTATCTCTGCTGTTCACAAAAATTCCTTATACTCCCTGGAACCTCTCCAGTCTGGACGTACATAGCTGTGCCCCCCCACAACCCCCCTAAGCCCCCCGGGACCCCTCCAGCCTGGATGAAGGTATCTGTGCCCCTCCAAAGCCCTAAGCCCCCCCAGAATGCCTATAGCCTGGACGTAGGTATCTGTGTCCCCTACAATACCACTAAGCCCCCCCAGGGACCCCTCCAGGATAAACATAGGTATCTGTGCCCCTCACCAAGTTCCTAAACCCCCAGGGATCACTGTGCTCACCACAACCTCTAAGCCATCCAGGGACCTCTCCAGCCCGGACGTAGATATTGGTGTCCTCCAGGAAGCCCTTAATCCCCACCAGGACCTCAACACCCTGGACGCAAGTACCTATGCCCCCCACAACCCCCCTAACTCCCCCAGAGTCCCGACCATCCTGGACGTAGGTATCTGTGACCCTACGAACCCCCTTAAACCCCCCAGAATGCCTCCAGCCTGGACGTAGCTATCTGTACCTCCCATGACCCCTAAGCCCCCAGGGATCTCTACAGCCTCTACGTAGGTGTGATGCTCTGTGCATTACCCTGAGTGGCCACACAGTGTCACTGTTGTTCCATGCGGGAAATGCTCTGGGCATTACTGTGATGGAGTGGGGACTGTCTGTGTGGGGGATGGGAGAGCAGGGGGTGACTTTAGGTGAGGGACAGGACCTAAGCCTGTAACTCGAGCTAGGCAGGGCTGAGAGAGTGAGCACCTTTGCCCGGGAAGCTGGACACAGGAAGGGGTCGGCTGGAGGGAGTTAGTTCAGTTTTGGTTTGGAGCTGGGTAGTTGGAATTCAAAGAATCCCAAACTGGGAACTAAGCTTCCTGAACCCCCAGAAGGACTCGAGGGAGTTAGTTCAGTTTTGGTTTAGAATTCCTTGGTGCAAAAACACCGTGAAACTCCCCTTTCTTCTTCACAGAGGGCTTCAACACCCCTTTTCTCACTCAGGCTCACAACTGCCCAGAATTCGAGAACTGTCCCTTTTCCCATTGGACAAATGGGAGGAGCCTGAGGTACAGAGAAGGGAGGTGACCTACCCAAGGGCCTACACAGCAAGGCGGTGGCAGAGCCAGAAAGAGAAGCCGCCAGTCAGACTCCTGTTCTAACAGACAACAAATCCCCCCAGAGGCAGGGATAGAGCTCAGGAACTGGGATGGTGGGAAAATTTCATTCCAACCGTTTCTGTCCAAATATCCCATTCAGACTAAACCAGTTTGTTTCTCAGAATCATAACAAGTGAGATGGAAGTTCTTTGCAAAAAGATTTTGTTGCAAAACAAAAGCATCTCCTGTTTGTCACAGTGTGTTAAATTGTGTCATCACACACAAGGAGGAGACACTTAGATCTTGAAAATTAGATAAGATGCTTCAGTCTGAGCTAAGTCATTGCTGCTCTTAACAATTCCAAAATAAAAAAATACAAATAAAAAAGACTGTTTCAGCTAATCTATTATGTCATAATCTGCTCTGAGTAAACGTGATGGGACACCTCATATTATGCACTACTCTTAGTGACACTCTCCAATGGATCCCCATCCTCCACCCACCATGAGGTAGGTAAGAGTGGATCATTATTATCCCTACTTGAAAGCACACCATGGTCGCTTCACTTCTCCTGCCTCCCGTAGACCCTGGACGTAGGTATCTGTGTCAGCCCCGATCCCTTAAGCACTCCCATTACCCCTTCAGCCTGGACGTAACTACCTGTGACCCCCACGACCCCCTAAGCCCCCAGGGTTCCCTACAGCCTGGACACAGGTGTCTGAGCACCCCACAAACCCCCTAAGCTCCTCGGGACACATCCAGCCCTAAGCCCCCCGGGACCCCTAGAGTATGGAGATAGGTATCTCTGCCATCCGCAAAAACCCCTAATCCTCTCCGGAACCTCTCCAGCCTGGATGTACATATCTGTGCCCCTCCTCACAAACCACCTAAGCCCCCCGGGACCCCTCCAGCCTGGATGTAGGTATCTGTGCCCCCCCAAAGCCCTAAGCCCCCCCAGAATGCCTATAGCCTGGATGTAGGTATCTGTGTCTCCTACAGTACCACTAAGCCCCCCCCAGGGACCCCTCCAGCACATACATAGGTATCTGTGCCCCTCACCAAGTCCCTATACCCCCAGGGATCACTGTGCTCACCACAACCCCCTAAGCGTCCAGGGACCCCTTCAGCCTGGACGTAGATATTGCTGTCCTCCAGGAACCCTTTAATCCCCACCAGGACCTCTACAGCCTGGACGCAAGTACCTATGCCCCTCACAACCCCCCTAACTCTCCCAGGGTCCCGCCCATACTGGATGTCGATATCTGTGACCCTACGAACCCCCGTAAGCCCTCGAGGGATCTCTACAGCCTCCACGTAGGCGCGATGCTCTGTGCATTACCCTGTGCGGTCACATGGTGTCACTGTTGCTCCATGCAGGAAAGGCTCTGTGCATTACCCTGCGTGACCATATGGTGTCACTGTTGCTCCATGCAGGAAATGTTCTATGCATTAGCCTGGGTGGCCACACGGTGCCACTGTTGCTCCATGCGTGGAAATGCTCTGTGCATTACCCTGCGTGAGCACATGGTGTCACTGTTGCTCCATGCAGGAAATGCTCTGTGCATTACCCTGTATGGCCACACAGAGTTACTGTTGCTCCATGCGTGAAATGCTCTGGGCATTACTGTGATGGAGTGGGGACTGTCTGTGTGGGGGATGGGAGAGCAGCGGGTGACTATAGGTGAGGGACAGGACCTAAGCCTGTAACTTAAGCTAGGCAGCTGGGAGGGGGTCAGCACCTTTGCCCAGGAAGCTGAATAAAGGAAGGGGCTGGCTGGAGGGAGTTAGTTCAGTTTTGGTTTGGAGCTGGGTTGTTGGAATTCAGGGAATCCCAAACTGGGAACTAAGCTTCCTGAACCCCCAGAAGGACTCGATTGAGGGGTCCTGGTTGTGCCCAAAAGCCCTGCTGTATCCTTCGTTCCTGTTGGCCAAAAAAACCTTCTGTTTTACTGGCTGGCTGAGTCACTGTGTGTCCCAGGAAGAGGGGTGCAGGGCCAGATTCCACCACACTACGTGACACCCCCTAAGTCCCTCTGGAACCCCTGCAGCCTGGACGTAGGTATCTGTGCCCCCCACGAAACTCCTGAGCCCCCCCCGACCCCCTACAGCCTGGACCTAGATATCTGTGCCCCCCACGAACTCCCTAAGCCCCCCAGGCACCCCTTGAGCCTGGACGTAGGTGGAACCCTTCTGCCAGGCTGAACTGATAGCAGCAAGGACTGGGTTCAATACATAGGGGTCCCTTGCCTACAATGTAATGCAAACCAGTTCGAGCCCCCACCCAGTCACATGGGAAAATTTTACATACGCACTCCTAGGTGCCTCAAAGAGGCGAAACTTCCCCTCTCGCAAGCACAGAGTCTGGGTGTAGCAGAAAATGTTTAATAACGTGAGATAAACAACATAGCATTAAATTGGGAAAACACCTCAACTAGGCCGTGTCCTTTTCCCTGGGCTCATGAGTCCAGCAATCCCCAAATCACCCCAAGGCTCCAAAGTCCAATATCTCCAACGTTTCAAGAGTCCAGCAACCCCAAAATCACCCACAGTTGCGCAACCCCAGAGTTCAAGAGTCTATCTGCAGGGTTTTTCCCCCTGCCAGCCTGAGTAGAAAGGGGCACCTTATGTGGTCCACTGCTGACTGCTCTGCCTCTCCATGGGATTCTGCTTTTGCCTTCCCCACAAACTGCTCAGCTCGGTCCACCAGCTGCTCTGCCAGCCGACCTGTGTTCTGCTCCAGCTGTCCCCCAAAACTGCTAGACTCATCTCACTCCGTGGGACACTCCCACAAACTGCTCCTGTCTACCAACTACTGTGTTCTGCAATACAGTTTCAGAGTCCCCCACAAGCTAACCCATCTTTTCAGTGATTTCAGCTCAAGAACCTAGAAATTTAATTTTTAAGAGAATAAAAAATCAACACTGCTATTCAACTATTAAAAGAAAAAAAGTGCAATTGGTGACTCTAGCTCACCCAAGGAGCCCACTCCCTTGTCTAGTTAGTGCCATTCAACTGATGGTGAGAATCCCTGTCTCAAAGCTGTTTCACAGTTCCTCATCCACACAATCAGGGTGACAACACTCCACATCTCACACCCCAACAACAAATGAACTGGGGATACCATAGCTGCCAAAGTAACCATCCCAGGCTGCCGTGGCCGTGTCATGCACGGTGAGTGTGTCTATGCAAACATGATCAGACCCTGAAATCCTTTTCCACACTTGCCATAATTCACCACCAGATGTGAGGGTAGAGTTCATCCTGCTTCTGCTTACATAGGTATCTGTGCCCCCCACAACCCCCTAATCCCACCAGAACCCATCTAGCCTGGATAATGGTATCTGTGCTCTCCACAAACCTCTAAGCCCCCCAGGGAACCCACAAGCCCAGATGTAGGCATCTGTATGCCCCACACACCCCTTAATACCCACAGGAACCTTCCAGACTGTAGCTAGGTATCTGTGACCCCTAGAGCCCCACAAAGTCCCTCGGGACCCCTACAGCATGGATGTTTGTATCTGTGACCGACAAAAACCGCCTAAGCTACCCAGGGCCACCTCCAACCGGTACGTAGGTATCTGCGCAACCACAAACCCTTAAGTCCCCCAGGGACCCCTCCAGGCCATACGTAGGTTTCTGTGACCCTTACCAACTCCTTAAACCCCCCAGGGACCACTACAGCATGGACGTATGTATCTATGCTCACCACAACCCCCAAGCCATCCAGGGACCTCTCCAGCCCTGACGTAGATATTTGTGCCCCTCATGAAGCCCCTAATGCCCACAAGAATGTCTCCAGCCTGGACGTAGCTATCTGTGCCCCCCATGACCCCTAAGTCCCCCAGGGATCTCTACAGCCTCTACATAGGCGTGATGCTCTGTGCATTACCCTGCATGGCCACATGTTGTCACTGTTCCTCTATGAGAGAAATGCTCTGTGCATTACTCTGCGTAGCCACATGGAATCACTGTTGCTCCATCCAGGAAATGCTCTGTGCATTTCCCTGCATGGCCACATGGTGTCACTCTTGTTCCATGCAGGAAATGCTCTGTGCATTACCCTGTGTGGCCACATGGTGTCACTGTTGCTCCATGCAGGAAATGCTCTGTGCATTCGCCAAACGCCGAAAATTAAAAGGTTTGTACACTAATGCGAGGAGCCCAGGTAACAAGATGGAGGAACTGGAGTTACTCGTGCAGGAAGTGAAGCCAGATATTATAGGGATTACCGAAACCTGGTGGAATAGTACTCATGACTGGAGCACGGGTATTGAAGGCTATGTGCTGTTCAGAAAAGACAGGAAGAAAGGCAAAGGTGGGGGAGTAGCCTTGTACATTAATGATGAAATTAAATGTAGCGAAATAAGATGCGATGGAATGGATAAGACAGAGTCCGTCTGGGCAAAAATCACGCTGGGTAAAAAAGCAACTAGAGCTTCCCCTGAGATAGTGCTTGGGGTGTGCTACAGACTGCCGGGATCGGATTGGGATATGGATAGAGACCTCTTTAATGTCTTTAATGAAGTAAACACAAAGGGGAAATGTGTGATTATGGGGGACTTCAACTTCCCGGATATAGACTGGAGGACGAGTACTTGCACGAATAATAGGGGTCAGATTTTTCTGGATGTGATAGCGGATGGATTTCTTCATCAAGTAGTTGAAGCACCTACGAGAGGGGATGCCATTTTAGACTTGGTGTTGGTGAGCAGTGAGGACCTCGTAGAAGAAATGGTGGTAGGGGACAACCTTGGTTCGAGTGATCATGAGCTGATTCAGTTCAAACTAGATGGAAGGATAAACAAATGTAGATCTGCAATTAGGGTTTTTGACTTCTCGAGGGCTAATTTTAAAGAGTTAAGGAAATTAGTTAGGGAAGTGGATTGGACGGTGAATTAGTGGATTTAAATGTGGAGGAGGCCTGGAATTACTTTAAGTCGCAGCTGCGGAGACTGTCGGAAGCCTGCATCCCGAGAAAGGGGAAAAGAACCATGGGCAGGAGTTGCAGGCCAAACTGGATGAGCAAGCAACTCAGAGAGGGGATTAGACAAAAGCAGAAAGCTTACAGGGAGTGGAAGGAAGGCAGGATCAGTAAAGAAAGCTACCTTGCTGACGTCAGAACATGTAGGGATAAAGTGAGGAAGGCTAAAAGCCACATTGAACTGGAACTTGCAAAGGGAATCAAAACCAATAGTAAAAGGTTCTACAGCCACATAAATAAGAAAACAAAGAAAGAAGAAGTGGGGCCGCTATACACTGAGGATGGAATGGAGGTTAAGGATAACCTAGGCATGGCCCAACATCTAAACAAGTACTTTGCCTCAGTTTTTAATAAGACTAGTGAGGAACCTTGCGATGATGGAGGGATGATAAATGGGAATGTGGATATGGAAGTGGATATTACTCCAACTGAGGTAGAGGTCGTACTTGAACAGCTCGATGGGTCGAAGTCGGAGGGCCCGGACAATCTCCACCCGAGGATATTAAAGGAACTGGCGCGTGAAATTGCGAGCCCGTTAGCGAGAATTTTTAAGCAATCGATAAACTCGGGTGTTGTGCCGTATGACTGGAGGATTGCTAATGTAGTTCCTATTTTTAAGAAAGGGAATAAGCGTGATCCGGGTAATTATAGGCCTGTTAGCTTGACGTCTGTAGTATGTAAGGTCTTGGAAAAAATTTTAAGGGAGAAAGTAGTTAAGGACATAGAGGTCAATGGTAATTGTGACGAATTGCAACACGGATTTACTAAAGGTAGATCGTGCCAAACCAATCTGATCTCCTTCTTTGAGAAGGTGACGGATTACTTAGATAAAGGAAATGCGGTAGATATAATTTACCTAGATTTCAGTAAGGCGTTCGACACGGTTCCGCACGGGGAGCTGTTAGTTAAATTGGAAAAGCTGGGAGTGAATATGAAAGTTGTAAGGTGGATAAGGAACTGGTTAAAGGGGAGACTCCAGAGGGTCGTATTGAAAGGTGAACTGTCGGACTGGAAGGAGGTCACCAGTGGAGTCCCTCAATGATCGGTTTTGGGACCGATCTTATTTAACCTTTTTATTACTGACCTTGGCACAAAGAGCGGGAATGTGCTAATAAAGTATGCGGATGACACGAAGCTGGGGGGTATTGCTAACACGGAGAAGGACAGGGATGCTATTCAGGAAGATCTGAACCACCTTGTAAACTGGAGTAATAGAAATAGGATGAAATACAATAGTGAAAAGTGCAAGGTCATGCATTTAGGAATTAATAATAAGAATTTTGGATATACGTTGGGGGCGCATCAGTTGGAAGCGACGGAGGAAGAGAAGGACCTTGGGGTATGGTTGATAGCAGGATGACTATGAGTCGCCAATGTGATACGGCTGTTAAAAAAGCAAATGCGATTTTGGGATGCATCAGGCGGGGTATTTCCTGCAAGGATAAGGAGGTGTTAGTACCGTTGTATATGGCGTTGGTGAGACCCCATCTGGAATACTGTGTGCAGTTCTGGTGTCCCATGTTCAAGAAGGATGAATTCAAACTGGAACAGGTTCAGAGACGGGCTACGAGGATGATCCGAGGAATGGAAAAACTGCCTTATGAAAGGAGACTCAAAGAGCTTGGCTTGTTTAGCCTGGCCAAAAGAAGGCTGAGGGGGGATATGCTCGCCCTATATAAATATATCAAGGGGGTTAACGTTAGGGAGGGAGAGGAATTATTTAAGTTTAGTACTAATGTAGCCACGAGGACGAATGGGTATAAACTGGATATTAGGAAGTTTAGACTTGAAATTAGACGAAGGTTTCTGACCATTAGGGGAGTGAAGTTCTGGAATAGCCTTCCGAGGGAAGTAGTAGGGGCAAAAGACTTTCCTGGCTTTAAGACAAAGCTTGATAAGTATATGGAGGGGATGTTATGATAGGATCGTTAATTTGGGCAACTGATCTTGAATTACCACCAGACAGTCTGCTCAATGGTCTGCGGGGAGATGTTGCATGCGATGGGTACTGAGTTGCTGCGGAGAACTCCTTCTTGGGTGCTAGCTGGTGACTCTTGCCCACATGCTCAGGGTTTAGCTGATCGCCATATTTGGGGTCGGGAAGGAATTTTCCTCCAGGGCGGATTGGCAGGTGCCCTGGAGGTTTTTCGCCTTCCCCTGCAGCGTGGGGCATGGGTCGCTTGCTGGTGGTGTCTCTGCAGCTTGAGGTCTTCAAACCATTTTTGAGGATTTCAATAACTCGGTCCTGGGATAGGGGTTGTATAAAATTGGATGGGTGGGGTTCTGTGGCCTGCCTTGTGCAGGAGGTCAGACTAGATGATCAGATTGGTCCCTTCTGACCTATGAGTCTATGAGTCTATGAGTCTATTACTGTGATGGAGTGGGGAATGTCTGTGTGGGGGATGGGAGAGCAGCGGGTGACTTTAGGTGAGGGACAGGACCTAAGCCTGTAACTTAAGCTAGGCAGCTGGGAGGGGGTCAGCACCTGTGCCCAGGAAGCTGAATAAAGGAAGGGGCTGGCTGGAGGGAGTTAGTTCAGTTTTGGTTTGGAGCTGGGTTGTTGGAATTCAGGGAATCCCAAACTGGGAACTAAGCTTCCTGAACCCCCAGAAGGACTCGATTGAGGGGTCCTGGTTGTGCCCAAACGCCCTGCTGTATCCTTCGTTCCTGTTGGCCAAAAAAACCTTCTGTTTTACTGGCTGGCTGAGTCACTGTGTGTCCCAGGAAGAGGGGTTCAGGGCCAGATTCCACCACACTACGTGACACCCCCTAAGTCCCTCTGGTACCCCTGCAGCCTGGATGTATGTATCTATGCTCACCACAACCCCCTAAGCCATCCAGGGACCTCTCCAGCCCTGACGTAGATATTTCTGCCCCTCATGAAGCCCCTAATGCCCACAAGAATGTCTCCAGCCTGGACGTAGCTATCTGTGCCCCCCATGACCCCTAAGTCCCCCAGGGATCTCTACAGCCTCTACATAGGCGTGATGCTCTGTGCATTACCCTGCATGGCCACATGTTGTCACTGTTCCTCTATGAGAGAAATGCTCTGTGCATTACTCTGCGTAGCCACATGGAATCACTGTTGCTCCATCCAGGAAATGCTCTGTGCATTTCCCTGCATGGCCACATGGTGTCACTCTTGTTCCATGCAGGAAATGCTCTGTGCATTACCCTGTGTGGCCACATGGTGTCACTGTTGCTCCATGCAGGAAATGCTCTGTGCATTCGCCAAACGCCGAAAATTAAAAGGTTTGTACACTAATGCGAGGAGCCCAGGTAACAAGATGGAGGAACTGGAGTTACTCGTGCAGGAAGTGAAGCCAGATATTATAGGGATTACCGAAACCTGGTGGAATAGTACTCATGACTGGAGCACGGGTATTGAAGGCTATGTGCTGTTCAGAAAAGACAGGAAGAAAGGCAAAGGTGGGGGAGTAGCCTTGTACATTAATGATGAAATTAAATGTAGCGAAATAAGATGCGATGGAATGGATAAGACAGAGTCCGTCTGGGCAAAAATCACGCTGGGTAAAAAAGCAACTAGAGCTTCCCCTGAGATAGTGCTTGGGGTGTGCTACAGACTGCCGGGATCGGATTGGGATATGGATAGAGACCTCTTTAATGTCTTTAATGAAGTAAACACAAAGGGGAAATGTGTGATTATGGGGGACTTCAACTTCCCGGATATAGACTGGAGGACGAGTACTTGCACGAATAATAGGGGTCAGATTTTTCTGGATGTGATAGCGGATGGATTTCTTCATCAAGTAGTTGAAGCACCTACGAGAGGGGATGCCATTTTAGACTTGGTGTTGGTGAGCAGTGAGGACCTCGTAGAAGAAATGGTGGTAGGGGACAACCTTGGTTCGAGTGATCATGAGCTGATTCAGTTCAAACTAGATGGAAGGATAAACAAATGTAGATCTGCAATTAGGGTTTTTGACTTCTCGAGGGCTAATTTTAAAGAGTTAAGGAAATTAGTTAGGGAAGTGGATTGGACGGTGAATTAGTGGATTTAAATGTGGAGGAGGCCTGGAATTACTTTAAGTCGCAGCTGCGGAGACTGTCGGAAGCCTGCATCCCGAGAAAGGGGAAAAGAACCATGGGCAGGAGTTGCAGGCCAAACTGGATGAGCAAGCAACTCAGAGAGGGGATTAGACAAAAGCAGAAAGCTTACAGGGAGTGGAAGGAAGGCAGGATCAGTAAAGAAAGCTACCTTGCTGACGTCAGAACATGTAGGGATAAAGTGAGGAAGGCTAAAAGCCACATTGAACTGGAACTTGCAAAGGGAATCAAAACCAATAGTAAAAGGTTCTACAGCCACATAAATAAGAAAACAAAGAAAGAAGAAGTGGGGCCGCTATACACTGAGGATGGAATGGAGGTTAAGGATAACCTAGGCATGGCCCAACATCTAAACAAGTACTTTGCCTCAGTTTTTAATAAGACTAGTGAGGAACCTTGCGATGATGGAGGGATGATAAATGGGAATGTGGATATGGAAGTGGATATTACTCCAACTGAGGTAGAGGTCGTACTTGAACAGCTCGATGGGTCGAAGTCGGAGGGCCCGGACAATCTCCACCCGAGGATATTAAAGGAACTGGCGCGTGAAATTGCGAGCCCGTTAGCGAGAATTTTTAAGCAATCGATAAACTCGGGTGTTGTGCCGTATGACTGGAGGATTGCTAATGTAGTTCCTATTTTTAAGAAAGGGAATAAGCGTGATCCGGGTAATTATAGGCCTGTTAGCTTGACGTCTGTAGTATGTAAGGTCTTGGAAAAAATTTTAAGGGAGAAAGTAGTTAAGGACATAGAGGTCAATGGTAATTGTGACGAATTGCAACACGGATTTACTAAAGGTAGATCGTGCCAAACCAATCTGATCTCCTTCTTTGAGAAGGTGATGGATTACTTAGATAAAGGAAATGCGGTAGATATAATTTACCTAGATTTCAGTAAGGCGTTCGACACGGTTCCGCACGGGGAGCTGTTAGTTAAATTGGAAAAGCTGGGAGTGAATATGAAAGTTGTAAGGTGGATAAGGAACTGGTTAAAGGGGAGACTCCAGAGGGTCGTATTGAAAGGTGAACTGTCGGACTGGAAGGAGGTCACCAGTGGAGTCCCTCAATGATCGGTTTTGGGACCGATCTTATTTAACCTTTTTATTACTGACCTTGGCACAAAGAGCGGGAATGTGCTAATAAAGTATGCGGATGACACGAAGCTGGGGGGTATTGCTAACACGGAGAAGGACAGGGATGCTATTCAGGAAGATCTGAACCACCTTGTAAACTGGAGTAATAGAAATAGGATGAAATACAATAGTGAAAAGTGCAAGGTCATGCATTTAGGAATTAATAATAAGAATTTTGGATATACGTTGGGGGCGCATCAGTTGGAAGCGACGGAGGAAGAGAAGGACCTTGGGGTATGGTTGATAGCAGGATGACTATGAGTCGCCAATGTGATACGGCTGTTAAAAAAGCAAATGCGATTTTGGGATGCATCAGGCGGGGTATTTCCTGCAAGGATAAGGAGGTGTTAGTACCGTTGTATATGGCGTTGGTGAGACCCCATCTGGAATACTGTGTGCAGTTCTGGTGTCCCATGTTCAAGAAGGATGAATTCAAACTGGAACAGGTTCAGAGACGGGCTACGAGGATGATCCGAGGAATGGAAAAACTGCCTTATGAAAGGAGACTCAAAGAGCTTGGCTTGTTTAGCCTGGCCAAAAGAAGGCTGAGGGGGGATATGCTCGCCCTATATAAATATATCAAGGGGGTTAACGTTAGGGAGGGAGAGGAATTATTTAAGTTTAGTACTAATGTAGCCACGAGGACGAATGGGTATAAACTGGATATTAGGAAGTTTAGACTTGAAATTAGACGAAGGTTTCTGACCATTAGGGGAGTGAAGTTCTGGAATAGCCTTCCGAGGGAAGTAGTAGGGGCAAAAGACTTTCCTGGCTTTAAGACAAAGCTTGATAAGTATATGGAGGGGATGTTATGATAGGATCGTTAATTTGGGCAACTGATCTTGAATTACCACCAGACAGTCTGCTCAATGGTCTGCGGGGAGATGTTGCATGCGATGGGTACTGAGTTGCTGCGGAGAACTCCTTCTTGGGTGCTAGCTGGTGACTCTTGCCCACATGCTCAGGGTTTAGCTGATCGCCATATTTGGGGTCGGGAAGGAATTTTCCTCCAGGGTGGATTGGCAGGTGCCCTGGAGGTTTTTCGCCTTCCCCTGCAGCGTGGGGCATGGGTCGCTTGCTGGTGGTGTCTCTGCAGCTTGAGGTCTTCAAACCATTTTTGAGGATTTCAATAACTCGGTCCTGGGATAGGGGTTGTATAAAATTGGATGGGTGGGGTTCTGTGGCCTGCCTTGTGCAGGAGGTCAGACTAGATGATCAGATTGGTCCCTTCTGACCTATGAGTCTATGAGTCTATGAGTCTATTACTGTGATGGAGTGGGGAATGTCTGTGTGGGGGATGGGAGAGCAGCGGGTGACTTTAGGTGAGGGACAGGACCTAAGCCTGTAACTTAAGCTAGGCAGCTGGGAGGGGGTCAGCACCTGTGCCCAGGAAGCTGAATAAAGGAAGGGGCTGGCTGGAGGGAGTTAGTTCAGTTTTGGTTTGGAGCTGGGTTGTTGGAATTCAGGGAATCCCAAACTGGGAACTAAGCTTCCTGAACCCCCAGAAGGACTCGATTGAGGGGTCCTGGTTGTGCCCAAACGCCCTGCTGTATCCTTCGTTCCTGTTGGCCAAAAAAACCTTCTGTTTTACTGGCTGGCTGAGTCACTGTGTGTCCCAGGAAGAGGGGTTCAGGGCCAGATTCCACCACACTACGTGACACCCCCTAAGTCCCTCTGGTACCCCTGCAGCCTGGATGTATGTATCTATGCTCACCACAACCCCCTAAGCCATCCAGGGACCTCTCCAGCCCTGACGTAGATATTTCTGCCCCTCATGAAGCCCCTAATGCCCACAAGAATGTCTCCAGCCTGGACGTAGCTATCTGTGCCCCCCACGACCCCTAAGCCCCCCAGGGATCAATACAGCCTCTACATAGGCGTGATGCTCTGTGCATTACCCTGCATGGCCACATGTTGTCACTGTTCCTCTATGAGAGAAATGCTCTGTGCATTACCCTGCGTGGCCACATGGAATCACTGTTGCTCCATCCAGGAAATGCTCTGGGCATTTCCCTACCTGGCCACATGGTGTCACTGCTGCTCCATGCAGGAAATGCTCTGGGCATTACTGTGATGGAGAAGGGACTGTCTGTGTGGGGGATGGGAGAGCAGGGGGTGACCTTAGGACCGGACACGTGCTCAGCCTGTAACCTGAGCTAGGCGGGGGGAGGGGTCAGCACATTTGCCCGGGAAGCTGGACACAGGAAATGGCCAGCTGGAGGGAGTTGGGTTAGTTCAGTTTCGGTTTTGGTCTGGGTGGTTGGAATTCAGGGATTCCCAAACTGGGAACTAAGTTTCCTGAACCCCTAGAAGGACTTGATTGTGGGGTCCTGCTTGTGCCTCCAAGCTCTGCTGTATCCTTCGCTCCTGTTGTCCAATAAACCTTCTGTTTTACTGGCTGGCTGAGAGTCACTGTGAGTCCCAGGAGGAGGGGTGCAGGACCGGACTCCCCCACACTCCGTGACAGACCCTAAGCCCCTCCGAGACCCCTGCAGTCTGGACGTAGGTATCTGTGCCTCCCACCAAACACCTAAGACACTCAGAGATCCCTCCAGCCTGAACTTAGGTATCTGTGCCCCCCACAAACTCCCTAAGCCCCCGAGGGACCTATACAGCCAGAACATTGGTATCTGTACCCCATATAGACTCCATAAGCCCCTTGCGACACTCCAGTGTGCACGTAGGTATATGTGCCCCTCAGAAACCCTCTAAGTCCCCAGGAACCCCTACAGCCTGGACATAGGTATTTGCACTTCCACAACCCCCCTAACCCCCCCCTCCCGGGACATCTACAATCTGGACGTAGATATCTGTGCCCCTCACGAAACCTCTAACCCCCCCTGGGAACGATACAGCCTGGACATACGTATCTGTGCCCACTCGAACCCCTAAAACCCACTGGTACCCCTACAGCCTGGACATCATAGGTGTCTTTGGCCCCCACAAATCCCCTAAGACTCCCAGGATGCCTCCAGCCTGGACGTAGGTATCTTTGCCCCCCACTAACCCCCTAAGCCCCCCTGGTAATCCTACAGCCTGGATGTAGGAATATGTGCCCCCCACGAACCCTCTAAGCCCCCATGGGACCCTAGAGCATGGAGATTG
Organism: Gopherus flavomarginatus; assembly: GCF_025201925.1. NCBI lineage: Eukaryota > Metazoa > Chordata > Testudines > Testudinidae > Gopherus > Gopherus flavomarginatus. The sequence continues at coordinate 2,231,621 of NW_026115085.1, forward strand.
GTATCTGTGTCCCCCCCAAACTCTCTAAGCCCCCCAGGGACCGCTATGGCATGGACATAGGTATCTGTGCACCCCAAGGCCCCTAAGATCCCCCGGACCTCTGCAGCCTGGCTGTAGGTGTGACGGTGCTGCCCGTGGGAGCCAGCTCAGCTCACTCAATCAGAGTGAATTGCAAACAAAACAGGGCAGACAAATCCCAAACGCTGCTGGTTATTTCAATACTTAGATTTACCAAGCCAGCACAAAACAGCTTCTGTAGTACCTCACTGGTTACTTAGAAGTTTAAACCACGCAGTTCCCTTAAAGTACCCAGCCTCAGGCCTCCGTCCAGACACACCTGTTAGATATGATGATGATTCCTGAAAATCTTACTTCATCATATAAAAGAAAAGATTCTTCCGATCCCAAAGGATCAGCCACATAACCAGGTTCAATTATAACTTAGATTTTACCTAAAATACATGCTATAGCCAATTCTTATTAACTAAGCTAAAATTTATTAGAAAAGAAAAGAGAGAGAGTGAGTGTTGGTTAAAAGATTCATAGACATATAGACTTGAATTCAATTTTTGAGGTTCAGATACAAAGTAGAGATGAGCTTGTAGTTGCCAAAAGTCCTTTTAGAAATAGTCCATAGGTTATAATCCAATGTCCATATTCAGGGTGGCTCCAGTCAATGACTGGGGATCTCAATCCTTGTGGCTTAAGGTTTCCCCCTCTTGAAACCCAAAGCAGATCTGAGATGAAGAAGGATCGTGTCCCAGGTTCTTAAACATTTCCAGCAGCCTTTCAGCCTGAGAAAACAATAGGCTTAACTCTTCTTCCAAACATCCTGGCAATTAGTACATCCATCAAACAGTTCAGATACAGATTACCACAACCTTCAAAGAGACACAGACAATAATACTATTTCACTCAAGTATCATCATAAATGTTAATATTCTTTTTTTGCTCTTTGAATTAAAACTAGAGCAATAGACAAGACTTGCTTGCTGACATCACAAGACCTGAGCAAACACTTCCCCTTCTACCTCTAACACTGCAGACTTGCATTTCAAAGCTCTGTTCATTTACATATCTGTTAACCAGTTTTTAAGGTTCACTCACGGGTCAGGTCAGTTGGTGAGGTGAGTTAATTAACTCTTTCTGGCCCTGTCACCTTTCAATGAGATATTAGATTATACTTATGTCAGGGACTCTAACCCAGACGGCAAAGTTCGTTGTCTGACCGCGAGAGAGACAGGCAACACCAGCAAGGTCCGATCAAAAGCTCTTTATTGACAAGTGCACGCATCAATAGAGAGCAGCTCGTCTCCAGAGAGAACCAGCCTGCTCTTTACATCTTAGTATAAGCCTATGTAGACAGTTCCGTCGCGTCATAAATTATTCACTGGAGCAACCCACCCCCTTCTTCTAACAACTAGAAACTAGACACCTTTAGTATACATGCATGCCTAAAGTTAGAAATGTAGGGGAGTTAAAAACAAACAAAGAACAAAACCAGGGAGCGAAAACAAGGAGGCTGGGAAACTAGGACTCTTATCAGTTCTTCGAAGGAGCTGCCCGAACACAGCACATCTGGTACTATGCCAGGAATGCAGCTTCTCTCTTATCTCACTTTTTCCCAGCGCTTGTGAGACATGCTGCTGCTTCTCAGTGTTTTCCACTCAGGGATTACCCACAATCCTCTGTTAGCCTGACTTTGGTCAGGTTGGCATACCTGGTTTTGTCTGCTATATCTTTATTCGGGCCTAACAATCCCCCCTTTGTCCCTAGAGGACCATAATGGGACTCTTGGGACACATATCCATTTAACAATTGTACGGGGGAGGCTAGTAAACCATGACCCAAGGTCTGAGTGGAGGTCCTTAAAACTAAAAGTGTGATCAAGAGATATAGCATGGAAAAGAACAGCAACATTCTTAATAGCTTGTAAATCTTTGTCAATTAAGCCAGAGTGATTAACAGCAAAGCAACATTTTTCCCCAATGCGAGCACAAGCCCCTCTCTAATTCAGCATTCATGGCATTTAGCACACGTCTATTTTGCAAAGTTACTTCTGCTACTTCATCAGTCTTTCGTTGCAACTTTTGGAAAGCGTCTATTAATGCATTAGCTGTTTTTTTTCAAGCTCTGCAGAAATATTTACAACTGCTCTCTTGAGCTTAGCCACCCACAATCCAGGAATGAGTGCACGGACAAAAGAGTGGAATCCTGTTTGTCTGACAACTAAGGGATTGGGGCACTGACTATAAATCAGTTAGGTATACCAAGTGGTCTAATTTCCCAGATGTTTCGGTGAATAATCCAGTCCCATGTGCATCCTCCCCATGGACCCGTCAGGATTCGGTATGTGGAAGCCCACACCCCCCAGTCCAAATGCTTGGAAGGAGCACTGTAAATGTTTACACTTCCACCCAGAAAGTCTTTAGTATATCTCCATGACCACAGATCAGATGGTACTCCTGATGTGTCTGTAAGGGCAGTGGGCCAAGTCTGGTACTCAAGATCACTCCAAATGGCCATCAGCTGGTCATTCAGGAAATTCTGAATCTCCAAACATACTAGATCCCACTGCAATGCCTTCCCAGCCTCAGTGATATTTAATACCATCTTTCCTTGGTGTAGTACTATATTACATTTGTTATTTAACTATTTTCAGGTACTTTTAAAAGGCATTGACATTAATAGCATAGGAGGGGGTTACATTATTAGTCACTGGAACGGTTTCAATACAGGTAAAATTTCCAGTGGCAGAACAAACTCTTCGGGTACTTGTTATTTAAAATCCAATTAGAGAGAGCAATACATGCTGAAGAATTTATCCACAACACAGGGCACAGCCTGTAGAATAAACCCCAAAATCCAATCAATACCACATTCCCAAGCATGGGTCCCACAAATTTTTTCTGCCAGTGTACAATTCTTTGTTTCTTCACCGGGGTCAGTTCTTAATGTCCTTTCTAGTCAGGAATTCCTGGACTTTAGCAATTTCAGTGGAGTGAGTGTTCCTTCTTCTTTCCCAAAACAGTCTTGGTGCAGCATCATATAGGGGAGAGGTTACTAGCACATCACCCTGTAATGGTTTTGCTTTTTCTAGAAAAATTCAAAGGCACAGTAGATCTGTCAGTGGATAAGGGAGAGGCTACTAGCACTTCACCTTGTACTTTTTCCCTACTGTCCAGAAGGCACAGTGGAGCTAGAAGGTGAAATAGGCTAATCATCAGTAGGAGAATTCTCCCAATGTGGAGGGGTCTTTTTGCAGTGAGAATCTTGGGTCCAAGCAGTCAGTCTTTGGTACTTCACAGCGGTGTTGGTAGTCATCAGGACTTAAGGGCCTTTCCAGCATGGAGCCAAGGCAGTCTTTCGTTGGTGGACCTTTACATCAATCCCGTCTCCTGGTTCCAAGGAGTGGCAGGGCTGCTAGGGTCTTTGGGTAGCGCTTCCTTACCTGTGAGAAAAAAAACTTAACACATTTCATTAGTGCCTGGCAGTGTTTTTCAGATCTCATAGCTGCATGGGCAAATTCAAGCCCTCCTTTTCCTGGTTGTTAAACAAGTCTTAACTGTGAGCAGTGTCCTTGAATGGAGTCAGTGTCTTATCTATAGCCTGAGCTTGCTATTTTATTTTATTTTATTTTTTCAGTTAATTCATTCTGTTCTTTGTGCTTCTTCCCTTCTTGGCTTCTTTTAACCTGCAAAGGAAACTTTCACTTTTTACTTATACACCTTTTTCCCAACAATGAACACCTACACATTGTCATTATACAGTACATTAGTCTTATTATTTAATATATGCCACACACACCCTTTTACTAAAATAACCTTATTACAGAGCTTTCGAGCAACAAGCCAGGACAAGCACACCCACTTTGAGGAGTTCACTCAATACAACCTCTAGTCCAATAGCCTTCCACCATCCCCAGCCCTCTGGCTAGAAATCTGAGGTAGCCAGAAAGATCCCATGTACAATATGGGGAGTGGGTTAACTTTTCATGTCCTTGCTTTCAAAGACTGTTGGTACGCAAATTTTAACAACAATTTTTGCAATTAACAATTTGACCAATAAAGTTTCTTTTCCTTACTTAAGGAAATGCATTAGACTTTAGTATATCACATTCTCCTGATTTATCTAAACACTTTGTATTCCAAGTTGAACAAAACAAGTATCTGCATTTTAATTTAACCTTTTTGTTTGATTTTAAACTAGATTATTTTATAAAAATATTAAACACAAAAATTCCGGCCACAAGACAAACACCACAAGACAGAACATAGAACACAAAACATAATTTCTATTGTGCCAGTAAATGCATGGTACGTTGAATGCTGTTTAGCTGGCATCAGTTTTCTCTGATTATCTGAAAGACAAAAAAACAGAGGTCTACCCCTTCTGGGCAGACAATCATTGCTTAAAATAGACAAATACCCTTGTTGATTTCAGGAAAAACAGAGGAATTATCCCATATTTTATGTGTTTCATAGGCAGCCCAGGTTTCAGTGGCTCCTACCTTATCAGTTAGATAATTTGCATGAATACAGATGCTTTCTGGCTTGCTTTTTACTTTTAACTCTTGCTTTCAAACACTGAAAGAAAACATCACTACTTATAGTGCCCTTACAGCCTAATAAAATTTCAATTACATAGCACTATATACATTCTTCAGCTAATTTAACTAAATTCTAAATGATTGCAATTAACAATTTCTTTGCCTCAATTTATTTACAAACATTTCAAAGACACCAAGAACTTTCCTCTTTAGCATATTTACAAAGTTCAACTGCTGTTTCCTCCAGCAACTACAGAGTTAACTTCTCACTCTTCCTTAAATCACTTGCTTGTCTCCCAACAGCCACTTTTATCAACTCAAATCACCATTCCAAGTAAGTTCTGGGTATTTGAAATCCCCATGCTTACACTTACTGACTCCTTCCTTCCACTACACCCTTAAAGTTTTCCAACCTGTTTTCCAATCTCTCTGTCTGTTGCCTGCCCGCCTGGGCCCGATCCTGCTTTTCTCACTGAACCGTCCCTTCCATAGGCACCAACTTCTTCCACTACCAGTTTAGCTAGGAGGGTGGGCTTCTCAACTAGCCCCCCACCCCTCCTGGTCTCTTCCCTTAAACATTCTTACTCACAAGACTACCCGAGTCCTCCTTCATGAGGCTTGCCACCTAGACGAAGACACATGGCCCATTGGGCAAAGGCCATTTACTTAACATATCATTTGAAGGACTACTCTTAGAGGGTTTACCCAGAGACTCATTCATCTGTTTGACACTTAAACAGAAAAGAGAATTACACAGAGAGCAGAGGGAATTACAGTCTAAGCCAGACTTTCCCACTTCTATACACTGACCGCTACAGGGGACAGGACAGAAGGATCTCAATTTAACCTCAGAGCTGTCTCGCACACATGGCTTCCACTCCGAGGAATTACGAACAAGAGGTTCAGTTCCACCCACACTCCTAACACCCAAATGAACAGAGAAAAAAAACAACAACAGTAACTGGTTAAATAGAACAGAACCAGAACCAGATAGTGTTTCCTTATCCTATTAGGACTCACTTTTACTCATGCAGTTCTCAGCATATAACACCAACAGTACCAAGCAAAGCAAACACAAAATAACAAGGGTAAAACAAATAGATGGTGTAAATTCTGCAGGGCTCCCCCCTTCTTAATTGCTCACCAAACTGTGACAAATTTCTGTTACCAATCTATCCCTCATGTCAGATGATCAGGCTGACACTACAGGATCATTGGGGGAAGATAAAGAAAACACACCACATAACTGAATTTTAAAGCTTCATTAATAAAATAATAAAACAACAACGGAGAGTGTTGGGAACGCTCCCACATCACTCAGGAAAATATTAATGCCCCAAGCCCGAAGCTCCTTTCATACTTACACACGTACGTCCAGACTGGCCACTTCTGTGTATAATGTTCAGAGGAGGGGGAGAGGTGGAAGGGAGATTATCCTGTATACAGCTTGTCCAGAATTTCCAACATGCTTCTGCTCTTGGGAGGGCTGTTCTTTTACACCCTGGAATCTCCTGCGGCGTCTCTTTCAGAGATTCCAGTCCAGGTCGGCTGCCTGTGGCTTCTTTGGTGTCACCAAGCCACACCGACTCCAGGGTCACAAAGGCACACTGTTGGATCTTACTGGACAGTTAAGCTTTGCAAATGTAATTTCAGTTCTGTAACTTGTATTTCCTTTACTTCGCCTCTGTCTATATTTTTTCCTTCACAGCCAGCTGGGGCCGAAAGCAGCCCCTCCCTGCACCAAGCACAGTCCACGCCGATTCCTGACCCTGAACGCAGAGCACCCCCCTCCTTCCATCCCGGGGCCAAGATTATTTTTAAATTAACCCGTTCCTTATGTCTTTTTCTTTCTTTTTCTCTTTCCCATTAAACATTCTAGTAGCAATGCTAACTACTTCAGACAAACTTTTCCCTTGCGTACCATCTGGATGCTTTCTAAATCTTTTTGCAATATCCTTTGCACATTGTGACATGAAAACCATTTTAACCATCCCCTTTCCATGATCAGTTTCAGGATTTAAATTCCCATGCTTTTTAACTTCACAAATCAGTCGAGCACAAAAGTCAGAGAGGTGCTTATCTGGATGCTGGACACAAGCAGTCACCTTGCTCCAATTTGGAGTAGCCTCCCCTGCATCTCTAATACCATTCAAAACAGCTTTTAAAAATCCATCCAACTTTGTCTTTTGAGCTGGATTATTGGGATTCCAGTTAGGGTCAGTAATTAGCCAAGGTGCATTCAAATGAGCTGCAGATTTTTCTTTTACTTTTTGTCTTTCATCTTCTGTCATGGGAGTATCTAATAACTGATTTACATTTGCCCAAGTGTGCACATGAGTGAAAAAGATTGTGCAGAACATTCTTTCCACTGCCTCAGGATTGTCTCATAAGTGAGGCATAGTGCACTGCCAGTTAAACAAATTTGAAGTTGCAAACAGGGTATGGGTAAAACCATCTCATGTTCCCCAGCAACCAGTAGAACCAGATAAGTTCTCAATGAGGCTTGTAATATCAGAGGTGTCTCAGAAACATTCTCTCTCATGGAGTTAAGTAACCTAGTGGGGGTCCACAAGGGCAAGGACAAGGGCTGCTGTAATATTGGGGGTGTTTGAAAAGCAGTCCCTGACCAAGTTTGCAAAAGGTTGGCTGGAGGCTGCACAGAGGGGGTGAGGCTGCCTCTGAAGATGAGGGAACATCACTCTAAGCTCCCCCTTGATTGAAGGGGGACACATTGAAGGAACTCAGGGGTTAAGGTGCCTCTATTGTCAACTGTCAGGGCTGCTGTGGCTCAGAGGAGGGTGCTTGACTGCCTGGCAGGCTTAGGCGCCGCAAGCCTTGGAGGTGGGAGAAGTGAAGCGGCCACGGCGTGCTCGGGGTGCTCGTGCTCGGAGCAGGGGTGAGCTCGGGCGACGGGGGTGCCGCAGGGCAGAGCAGGAGAGTTGCCACAAGAGGGGAGCCTCAGGGTGGAGGGGGGAGCTGCCACGGGTGGGGCGCCTCAGGGCAGGTGTGCGGGGGGGGGAGGGTGCAAGGTGGAAGTTTCGCCTAGGGCATGAAACTTCCTTGCACCGGCCCTGCCCCACGCCCTGCCTGCAGCCAGCCCTGCACCCCCTGCCCTGCCCTGCCGGTAGTCAGCCTCTGTCTCCAGCCAGCCCTGCACCTTCTGCTTTGCCTGCACCAGCCGCATCCTCCCTGCCCTGTCTCCAGCCAACCCCTGATGCACCCCCCTGCCTGAAGCCAGCCAGCCACGCAGCCCTTGCCCTGCCTGAAGCCAGACCCTACCTCCAGCCAACCCCACATCCACTGGTGCCCTGCACTTCCCAGGGCAGTAACCCTGCACATCTGCTTCAATGAGGGGGGCAGGGAGCAGCTGGGACCCACACATGTGCACACCCTAGGGTGACCAGACAGCAAGTGTGAAAAATCGGGACGGCGTGGGGGGTAATAGGATCCTAGATAAGACCCCAAAATTCAGACTGTCCCTATAAAATTGGGACATCTGGTCACCACAGCACACCCCCAGGACTCCTGAGTTCCATTGCTGGGTTTCCTATCGGTTCCTCTGCTGGTTGTTTTCCTTTTTCTGGGGACTTTGGGCAAGTTGCTCCCCACTCTCGGGCTCTGTCCCCAGCAGTCAAATGGGGATTTCATACCTTCCCGCTATTGGAAAGTGCTGGGAGAATCCCCCAGCAAAAGCTGCTCTGAGAGTGCTAAGCAGCACCTGACCATTCAAGGTCGGAGCTCACTGCCCAGGAGGAGTGCTTGGCTCTGGGGTTTCACTTCAGCCCAGTGTAGAGAGAGAGCCCTAACCATGGAGTTTGGCTCAAGAAGACCAAGTCTCCAATTTGTTAAGGGTGTTTTGAATTTCAATCCTGTGCTCCAAAGTGCTTGGTGTCAGTTGTAAACTTTAGGAGCATGCTCTCCACTCCATTTTCCAAATCATTCATGAAAATATAGAATAGTACCTGACACCGGACTGATCCCTGCCAGACCCACTAGGTTCACCCTCCCCGTTGGGCAGCTAAACATGGAGAAGGGCTCCTGGAGTCTTGGCTTTCAACCAGCTCTGCACCCACATTACGCTGATTGCAGCTGGACTACATTTCCCTCGTTTGCTTCTGAGAATGTCCTATGGGACTGTGTCAAAAGCCTTAGTAACACCGAGCTAGATCCCATCTATTCTTTACTCACCTCTACCAGGCCCAGAACCCTGCCAAAGAAGGAAAGAGGATTGGTTTGGAATGATTTGTTCTTGACAATTCCACGCTCACTAGTCAGAAGAACCAAATCATCCTGTAGGTGCTGCTGACAAACTGAGTGTTTAAGAAGGTATTGCAGGATCTCTCCAGCTATGGCAGTCAGGCTAGCTAGTCTGTAAGTCCCAGAGGTCTTTTTGTTCCCCTTTGAAAGATAGGTCCTGTCTTGTTCATGGATGGGAAGATGTTCTTTTTCAGGGGTCTCAGAGGAGAACTGGGGCACAACACCTTGTTTGTTAAGGCCACAAAAACGGAGGCAGGAACCTCTTCTCTGCTGCTGGCAAAGAACCACAGGTACCTAAAAGATAGGGACTCACATCTTTGAATGGGCTTTAAAAAGGCAGTGGTTAATAAGTTTGGCCCCGACCATTTCTTGTTTCCACAGACTAGACATTTTAGCAAACTTTAGAATTCCTTGGTGCTAAACACTGTGAAACTCCCCTTTCTCCTTCACAGAGGGCTTTAATACCCATTATCTCACTTGGGCTCTAAACTGCCCATAGTTCGAGAACTGTTCCTGTTCCGATTGGACAGATGGGAGAAGGGAAGTGACCTACCCAAGGCCTACACAACAAGGCGATGGCAGAGCCAGAAAGAGAAGCAACCAGTTCTGACTCCTGTTCTAACAGATGAAAACACCCCAGAGCCCAGGAATCGAGATGGTGGGAAAATTTCATTCAAACCGTTTCTGTCCGAAAATCCCATTTTGACTAAACCAGTTTGTTTCTCAAAATCATAACAAGTGGGATGAAAGATCTTTGCAAAAATATTTTGTTGCAAAACAAAAGCATCTCCTCTTTGTCAGAGTGTGTTAAATTGTCTCCTCGCACACAAAGAGGAGACACTTACATCTCAACCATTAGATAAGATGCTTCAATCTGAGCTAAGTCGTTGCTACTATTAACAATTTCAAAATAAAAAAATACAAATAAAATAGACGATTTCAGCTAATCTATTATGTCATAATCTGGGAAACTTCATATTATGCACTACTTCTAGTGACACTCCCAAATGGATCCGCATCCTTCACCCACCATGAGGTAGGTAAGATCGGATCATTATTATCCCTACTTGAAAGAGGGAGAAGCTCAGGCTGAGAAAGAAGAATTGACTTGTCTTAGGTCACACAGCCCGTCAGAGGCAGTGTTGGGAATAGGACCGAAGAGCCCTCATTTTCAAACAAACCATCGGATCTTGAATTTCAGACATTGAATGACCTGAATACTGTGCTCTCAGATGAGCTCCAGACCAACAACAGTGACAGTAATTATTCAGCAAGTATTTGAGGAGAACTGCAATGTTAGAGGGAATCATCAACTGCTCAGAGACAATTAATGCAGAGAAGCAGCAAAATTAATCAAAGATAGAACTGGTTCTGACTTATTTACTTGATCTTAAAAGAGAACAACAAGGACCTGAGTCTCCTCCCTGTCAATATCCCCCTGCTCAACCAATCAGGGTAGAGACGGAGGACGGGAGGCTGAGGGTTCTCACCACAGAGCCCAAAGGATGGCCCAGGTCACCGGTGGGGATCACTGCCCGAGCACTATTTCAGTCCCACATTTTTGGGTGGACCTTCCATAGTGGGAGCTGCAGAGGACTTCCCTGCAACACACACACACACACCTCCGTCCTGTTGTTGGGAAGGGAACAGGAGAAAGGACAAAAGAAGCAAGAGAAGAAGAGGAGGGAGGGATGGAGGAAGAGGTGAAACAAAAAGGACAAACCCTAATGTCCCCAGCGATTCTAAGGGACAAAATCCCAGGTGCGCAATAAAATTCTGCCTCCTTAAGCTCGTGTTTTCCATGCCTAGAATTCACTTGTCACCAGATAGATCAGACTGAACAGGTTTCAAACCTCCAGGAGGCTCTTACCTTCTAAACAGGGACGGCTGTTTTCTAGTAAAATCACTACAAGGGAAGGAGGAAACTCGAAAGAGGTTCCTCCTGGCGCTCACGTCCATGACCCCAAATAATCTCTCAGTCCTCAAAGAGAGACCTGGAGAAGGAAACGTGCTGAAGCAAAGCCACAGAGGTCTCTGAGGTTTCCCTGGCCCCTCGCCCCTGTCCTGCCTGGCTGATGTCAGCATCTCTCTGTGAGGTCACCACCTCCCCACCACCTTTGACCAATAGTCTGAGGTCCTGCAAAAGGCCTTTGTGATGTCACTGCCACACCCCTCCCTTGCTGGGCTAATGTCCTGCCCCTGGCCAGGCACTTTGGAGGTTTGAGCTACTCCCTGTGGATCACCCCACTCAAGGAGAGTTCGTTCTAGGCAGCAAGCCGGCTAGACAGGAAAACATCAGACGCTGCTCCCAATGCTACACTCAGTTTTTCAGAAATTAGTCGACTTCATGGTCAGAAGACACCATTAGAGCATCTAACCTGCATATCACAGGCCTCCTGTATGACATAACAGCTACTTTGGGGGCAAACACATTCCAGAAAGGCATCTAGTCTTCATTAAATGACATCAGGAGATGGTGAATCCACCACTTTCCTTGGTAGCTTGCTCCTGTGGTGAATCATCCTCGCTGTTGACTATTGTGCCTCAGTTGTAATATGAATTTGTCTCTTTTCACTTTCCAGCCATTGGGTCTTGTTATGCCTTTCTCTGCTCCATTCAAGAGCCCGAAAATACCCAATCTTTTCTCTCCATTAAGGCCCTTCAACATTTCAATGAAATCACCTTTCAATCTTCTTTTGATAAGCTAAACAGGTTGAGCTCTTTCAATAGCTCACTGGAAGGCATTTTTCTCCAGCCCTCAGAACATTTGGTGGCTCTTTGCTGCCCTAGCTCCAATTTCACAACATCTTTTTCAAATGAGGATACCAGAACTGGAGGCAGTATAAAGGTTGTATAAAGGTAAAATTAAATAGGTTGCAGAGGAGTTTTTTTTAATTTCGGCTTTTGTTGCTAAAAATTTTGTCTCTCTGCGGTGAGAAAAAACACTCCCCGAATGCCAAAATTTGAGCCATGAAAAGCGGCAGTGTGAACAGCGCATCATAGGTGGAGCTGTGCTCCCGGTGACAAAGCTCCTGCCCCTCATTGGAGGTAGTTTGGCTTTGTTGCAGGGGAAGCTCTCTCTCAGCGATAAGGACGGCCACACAGCGCACCTTACAATGGCATGGTTAGAGTGGCACAGCTGCACCGTGGTAAGGTGCGCGGTGTAGACACAGCCTCAGAGCTGGGGAAAGCCGACAGGCGCTGAGGAGCACAGGGTTCAGACAGAGACATCCGTTAGGAGAGGAACTATTCACAGGGATTCTCTATAGCCTAGTAAGGTGGAGAGGATGGAAGATGATAATGTACAGGTAGGTTCTGATGAGAAACAGTGAAATGAAAGAGTCTCCCTCAATTACATCATGTAATAGCAGACAGCTAAAATGGGACACATTTTAGAAGTGCTTAAATACAAACGCTAAACATCTAAGTACTAAGACTGGTGAATTTGAGTGCCTGGTATTGAGTGACGATATTGATAGGATAGGCATCACAGAAACCCTTGCACCCCCTCCTGCACCCACATGGGGAGACTGACCTGTGTACATGGAGCAGCTGGCATTGCTGCCCCCCACTCCTCCCTGGAACGCTGCTCATCTGGGCACCCCTAGGGGCTGTGGGATGTGGGGGCAAGAAGTGAGATCATCCGAGCTCCCTGCATCCAGGTCACTTTCCTCAGCCGGGCTGCATAGCGGGAGGGCAGAGAGCAGCAGCTTCTGATGCTCCCCTCACAGCACAGCCCAAGTGGGAAAAGTGACCAGGACGCATGGAGCACATAGGGTTGCTCCTTACTCCCCTCAAACCTCTATGGACCCATGGAGGAGCATTGGGGCAGGGGAGAGCAGTGAGCATCTTTGCACTGCCACACGGTGCCCTTTGACCCCTGGAGCCCTGGGCGGCTATCGGGGGGCACCACCCCTAAGGCCGGCCAGGCTCCCCAGAACAAGCAGCAGAAAACACAGAGACTGGCCACACACTGAGCAGTGGTAGCCTGGGCGGCTCGTAATGGAGGCTCAGGGGGGAGGGGTGTCATAACATTTTTTCCCAGATTTGGACCTTAGCGTCCAAAATATGGGTGTTAGCATGAAAACCTCCAAGCTTAGTTACCAGCTTGGACCTGGTAAAGCTGCCACCAGCCAGGGATTTATACAGTGCCTGGCTCGCTGTGGTCTCCCCAAAACCTTCCCCGGGGGACCCCCAGACTCAGATGCCTTGAGTCTCACAACAAAGGGGAATAAACCATTTCCCTTCCCCCTCCTCCCCTCCAGGTGTTCCCTCCCTGGGTTCCTGGAGAGATATACAGAAGCAAGCTCCGTGAATCTAAACAGAGGGACTGCCCCCTCCCTGTTTCCAGTCCTGGAAATAGAAGTACCAAGATAGCTAATCTCTCTTCCCCCTTACCCAGAGGGTATGCAAAGTCAGGATAGTAAATCTAACACAACGAGATTTTCCCCCTGACTTCTTCCTCCCACCAATTCCCTGGTGAGCTGCAGACTCAATTCCCTGGAGTCCCCACTAAAGAAAAAATCCAACAGCTCTTAAAAAGAAAGCTTTATATAAAAAGAAAGAAAAGGACATAAAAATGGTCTCTCTGTATTAAGGTGACAAATACAGGGTTATTTGCTTAAAAGAAAAAAATGAATAAACAGCCTTATCCAAAAAGAATACAATTTAAACATTCCAGCAACTACACACATGTAAATACAAAAAAAAACCAATATAAACTTATTGTCTTATTATCTTTGTACTTACAACTTGGAAACAGAAGATTAGAAAGGCAGGAGATAGAAAAATCACTCTCATAGCCGAGACGCCACAGACACAAGACAAAGAACAAAGAACTCACACACAAACTTCCCTCCACCCAGATTTGAAAAAGTCTTGTTTCCTGATTGGTCCTCTGGTCAGGGGTTTTAGGTTACTGGTGTTACCCCTTTATAGGTAAAAGAACATTAACCCTTAGCTATCTGTTTATGACAAGGGGACTCAGCCTCCCCAAACCTTGCACTGCCAAGGGGACAGTGGGGCCCATGATCAGGGGCCCTGGCCAAGTTAGGTCCCCCTGGAAAAGTCTCCCCTATGTCAGCCCCAGGGCTGGAGGAGCTCCCACTCCCTGCTACAGCCCGGGGGCTGCAGCAGGGGCACAGAGCTTCTCTGGTCTCAGGGCCACAGCGAGGCAGGGGTAAAGGAGTGATAGGGTGGGGCTGGTGGGGGAAGGGGTGGAACAGAAGTGACAGTGGATGGGGCCATGGGTGGAAGGGGGTAGAGCCACAGACAGAAGGTAGGGACATGGTTCTGGTGCTGGGGCCCCCACACTTGTTCTCCCTTTCCCGGGGGTTTGGCATCACTAGCCCCGGCTTAGCGAGTAGGGTTCAGTGGTCCCCATAATGTGGGGTGCGACTCCTAGGGGGACACAGAGGAACATTCATGGGGGCACCTCAGGACCTGAGCCAGCCCACATAGAGGGCAGGGAGGGAGCACCACTCTGCCACAGCTCTTCCCCAACCCCACCCTCAGCCTGAGACTCTGGCTCCCAGCCCGGCGTCGACCCCTTTACCCCTGTCCGCACCCCTCACCCCAGCAAGCAACAGCCCCACTCCTCCCAGCCCCGGTTCTTGACCGTGGCTTCCGAGGGGCCACAGCCATGGCTAAGAGGGCACAATGTGAAATGTTTGGGGACCACTGGTTTAGGGTGACGTCCTCAATCACTTCTCTGCAGTCCAATAAAAGCTATTCCTCACTCACCTACCCCTCCATCAGGACGGACTAGGTATGTTCTGCTGCCCTTCACTCATACAGGAAGGAGAATAACATTTCATTCCACTCAATCCCAAAGTCATTTGTAACCCAAGACCATCCCAAACTGGTCATTTTGGGGAAGCGGCCCCATCATGCTGCATAGCTAGGCAGAGTAGGTGTGTCTATGCAAACACGGTCTGTTCCTGAAGTCTTTCCCCAGCTCCTCACTAGGTGAGAGAGGGGAGCTCATTCAGACCCTGCTTTCGCTTAGTATTTAAAAACTCCTTAGTGTCCCTATCTCTGCCGGCCTTAGATTTCTCCTCCTGTCCGTTTTTTCACAGCTCAGATGAGGTGACCGAGTGGTTAAGGTGATGGACTGCTACCCTATTATGCTCTGCCTGCATGGGTTCAAATCCCATTCTCATCAGAGGCATTTAGTCTTCACCCTCCTTTATAGACAACCATCTCCCCCTTTGGTACAATAACAGATCAAACAATGTTGCTTGTGTTACCTAAAATTGGGTCAGTTAGTAAGCTTAGAGAGGACTAATAATGCCCCTCCCCGCCAGAGTCTGGCAGAAAGCAGCACATGTATTAGCTTGATAGCTAAGCTCAAAAGAAGGGTTGGGGGAGGGTGTCACACTCATACTCACGCTCCCAGGACAGGCCTGGCAGTGGAGATGTCAGGATCCTTTAAGGTAAGTGTCCCACAGCGCAGCGATGGACGGTGCGATGAAGATCAGTCTCCCTGAGGTGCAATAGAATGTAACACAGCGAACCACTGGCCAGATGGGCCGGGTGAAGGGCATTCACTGGAGGTACAAAGGAGAGTGGGAAAGCCACTTCACAGGCATTCGAAGAGGGAAAGGACACAAGCTGGGGGAGTTTAACAGACCTTTTGAGCATACAGGTTATACAGAGCATACAGATCACTGCTGCTCCTACAACATGATAAGTTCTCAAGCAGCATGTTTCTTACTTTGCCCATCTGTCAATTTTGATGATTATTGATGGAAATATTTTGCCATTGGGTTGTGTGTTTACACAGAAATTGACATTTACCAACAAATACACAATTCTTCCAAGCCTTCCTAGTCTGCACTTGATGGGTTTAGAGGGACACATTCACTCTTCCAGGTCCCCATTCCAGGCCTGTGCTCTCCAGGTTGTCAACTTCCCGCACTGCTGGGATCCTTCCCTCATCTCCCCCCAAACCACTGCCCCACCCCCACTTCTGGGGTCCCCTCCCTACACTGTCTAACTCCACTGCTGGCAGGATCCCTTCCTGTTCCTTTCATTTCCTGCCTCCACTCTGGGCAAAAGCTCTGCACTCTTCCCACACCAGAAGTTGAACCCAGGCCACCTGGGTGAAAACCAGGAATCCTGACCACTAGCCCATAGGGGACTATTGTTGCATCTGACGAAGTGGGTATTCACCCACGACAGCTCATGCTCCAATACGTCTGTTAGTCTAGAAGGTGCCACCGGATTCTTGGCTGCTATTATTACTACAACTCAGGCCTTGGCTACACTGGAGAGTTACAGTGCAGGTGGTGGCTTTACAGCGCTGTAACTTACTCCCCGTCCACACTGGCAAGGCACATACAGCGCTGTATCTCCCTGGCTACAGTGCTGCATGTGCTCCACCTCGACGAGAGGAATAAAGAGAACAGAGCTGGTGATGCAGCGCTGGGGTGCCAGTGTAAACAGTGATTAATCTTACTACGCTGTCACTGACCTCCGGAACCTTCCCATAATGCTTTTAAGTAGAGATAACGCTCTTTGTTTTGGTGTGATGCCTCTGTTTGCTTTGCTGTGAGCTCAAGGCTCCCGGAGCTGCTTATCTAAAAACCAAACACAGTTACTGTTTGCAGTGAATGAGCAGAGGCAGGGGGATCCCTTTGGAACACCCACAGCTGGTGTTTGCTTGAGGAGAGAAGCAGCCGGGTGGGCACGGGGGAGGGGGGGTCTGTTTTGGATCAGCGGCTTATCTGGTCTGTGAGGAAAAGAACAAAGGCGGCTATTTGCATTTAGTGAATGAGAGAGGGGTGGGGGAGGAGGCTTGAACTTGCCAGGCAGGGAGCTGACACAGTGTCAGCTCCAAAAATCCACTCGCTCTGTCTCCCCCACGCTCCGTGTCACACTCCACCCCCCACCCTCCTCTTTTGAAAAGCACATTGCAGCCACTTGAATGCTGGGATAGCTGCCCATAATGCACCACTCCCAACAGCACTGCAAATGTGGCCATGACAGAGTGCTGGTAGCTGTCAGTGTGTCCACACTGCAGCGCTTTCCCTAAACAGCTGTAGGAAGACAGCTTTAACTCCCAGCGCTGGACAGCTGCAAGTGTAGCCAAACCCTCTCTAAGCCGACCCCTTATGAGAACAGCAGGGACTAGCATGACTAGATGTCCCGATTTTTGGGTCTTTTTCTTATATAGGTGCCTATTAACCCCACCCCCATCCCAATTTTTCACATTTGCTGTCGGATCACCCTAGCAGGGGTTGCACACAGGGCTGCATTAACCTTCAGGTGCTGAGGTTTCCCTCTCTCCATTCCCAGAGCCTGTGATCAGGAAACAGACATCAGGGCTCCCAGGTGCTGCACAGACCATGACTGAGATCAGACCCCATATTATGCAAGGTGCTGTACAAACCCTGGGCAACGCTGAGACACCCAGGAGGTTCCCCTCAATTTCCCTGAGCCTCTGCTGCCCAACTTCTTCTGAATCCCTCTGGCTCACCCCCCCCCACAAAAAAACCCCACATTTCCAAACAGTCCTTCTTTCCTTGCCCCCTGATTCTGGTTTCAGACCCTGGGACCATCTCCTCTCTTTGTCTCTCCCCCTCCAGGTGAAGCAGAAATGGAGGCAACTTCAGCCACTGGAGTCAGCCTCAGCGAGCACTGCAGCCGGCCCCGGGGGATGGGGGGGTGTTTGCAGACACAGAAAGGGAGCAGGGGGTGCTGGGAAGAAGGCGGCAGGAGAACAAAGCTCAGAGACCCAACATGGGGAAATTCCAGGGGGCGGGGCTGTGACACAACCCAGGTGCGGACAGCTCCTGGGGGCGGGGCTCTGGCTCAGCTCGGGGGCAGGGCAGCTCCTCGGGGCGGGGCTCCAGCACATAGCAGGGGCGGGGCAGCTCCTGGGGGCGGAGCTCCAGCACAGAGCGGGGGCGGAGCAGCTCCTGGGGGCGGGGCTCTGGCACAGTCCGGGGGCGGGGCAGCTCCTGGGGGCGTGGCTCTGGCACAGCCCATGGGCAGGGCAGCTCCTGGGGGCGGGGCTCTGGCTCAGCTCAGGGGTGGGGCAGCTCCTGGGGGCGGGGCTCTGGCACATTGTGACGCGGAGCCCGGGCTGAACAGCTGCTTCCTGGTTCTCCACGTGCTGCCAGCAGCGCTGGAGCTGCCCGAGCCGGAGCAGAGCCGCTGTTCTCAGCTGCAGCCAGGATCTGCCCCTGGCCCCGCTGGGATCCAGGTGGGGACAGAGACTGGGGCCCGGGGGTTCCCCTTGGTGTGGCTGGCGGGGGCGGGAGGGGAGAAGCCGGAGCTGCAGGCGGGAGAAGGGCGGTGGGACATTGTGACCCGGAGCCCCCGGGGAATGAGAGTTGCTGGGGGGCAGGAAAGTGACTCTGCCCCAGTGAGCCTGGGAGAAGCCTTGAAGGCGCCTCGGCCCCAGTGGAGCTGCAGGAGGATCCGCCCGCCCGCCCCGCTGGGATGGGGGGGGCCGGGGCCCGGCCGTCGTGTGGGGGGGAGGGGCGGACCCCGGGCCCGGCGGGGAGGGGGTGGTGTATTAAATCCCTCCCCATAGCAATGTGCTACTCCCGGGCACTGCGCATGCCCAGTAACAGCCGCTGAAGCCGCTGCCCTTCCCCCTGCCCGGACCAGCCGTAACGTTCCGCCGGGCGCTGGGGGCGGGGCTGGAGCGGGGCGGTGAAGTAACAGGGAGCGTGGGAGGGGCGGGCGCAGAGCAGGAAATTGATGGGCGGTGGGGGGGTGGATCAGGCAGCTGGAGGCAGGGTTCGTGGGGGGCTAAAGGGCACAATCCGGGCTGGGGGGAGGAGCAGGAGTTGAGCTCAGGGGGAGGCGCTGGCAGAGCCCCCCCCTTTGGTGTGAGGGCGGAGGTGTCGAGGGGGGAGGAGAAACCGGAGTTGCAGCGGGGGGAGGTCACTGGGGTGGGGGTGTAGATCTGTCTCTGTGCAGCCAGGACATTCCCGGGGTGGGAGGGAGGTGAGTTAACTGGATCCTGTCCCTGTTTTTGCCACTTCCTCCCACACACACATTCTCTCAAGATTTCCCCTTTTCTCTCTCATTATCACACGTGGCTATAAAATCCAGGGAGATTCTCCTTCCCCGGCCCCAATGATCAGCTCTCTAATTGCCTCTGATTTTCCCTTTTCTCTCCATACTTCTCAAAGGTCAATTTAAAATCACTCCGATGGGGGGTGGATTTTCCCACCCATTTTATCTGCAGCGATTTGTCCTTGTTTGGGTGGGAAATTGTTGCCCTAGATCATTCCCCAGAACATGGCTCCCACTGGAGTGGGATGGGATGAGGTTCCCGTTCTCTGCCAGGGCAGGGAAGGGAAGGGAGGAGCACATCCCCCATGGAGACTGCCCAGACCCCATTTCCCAATTCCCCTGCGGCCCCCTTCCATTGTCCAGGGAGTCTTCCAGCTCCCCCCCGCCCTTAAATCAGCTCCTCAAAGGGCTCTGAGCTGCTCACGTGAATGGTTGCCCCGTGGCCGGCGGGGACCATCACATTCTGTTTATGTATTGGACAGTCATATAAAATCCAGTCCAACAGTCCCCCTTTTCCACTAGTTATTTAATAGCAACATCAAATCCCCTCCGATCTTGGTGGTTTTCTCTCATGTTATCAAATGTCGTTTGTGACAGGGTTCTCTCTGCGTGTGTCAAAGATTGAAATAAAATACCCCAAACATTTGCCCCACTTCTCTCTAGTTGTTTTATTTCTAATTGAATATGATGGGTTGTTTCCCAATGTGCTAAGATGCAGCCGCCTCTGGGGTGGATCCATGGTGGCTATTATTTGCTAGTGACAGCCCGTGGATCTTTCTTGCCCTCCAGGCCTTCCATTCTCCTGTTAAAGAAGCACTCCCCAGGCTTCCTCTGCCTGTGTGACTGGCCAGCAGGAGGTGGTGTTAACTTTCTAGCCACTTCTCACACTCTGTGAGGTAACACTTGCAGGGGCAGGGAGGGTATCTGTGTGGGGAGATTGCAGCTGAAGGGGCATTGTGGTAGGGGGAGGCCTCTGTGTGGCTGGGCAGGGGGTACCCTAGTCAGGTTGGTGGGTTGTGGAGGTTTGGGGTTTTCGGGGGTGGTGGTTCTGATGTGCCCATCCCTGAGGCTATGGGTCCTGGAGGTGGGTATCGCTGGGGGCCTGGTGGCTGCAGAACAGTGGGGGTGGGTGTCTCTTGGGGAGGCGGGACAGAGGGTTAGAGGGAGCCTGGTTCTGTGCCAGGGGCTCTGTCTGTGCTTCCCCCGCTGGTTCCTGGTTTTGTTGCCATGCCCAGTGCACAGAGCTGGGGGAGGGGATCCCTGGCACTAGGTGAGGGCATGCCAGGGAAGCAGAGTGATGGGTCGCACTGTAAAGCATCAGGGGGTCACACTGGGCAGAGGAGGGGGTCCCAGGCAAATGTCAGGGTAGATCGTTCTGGAGGGTGGGGAAGTTCCTAGGCAGGCAGTGAGGGACTGAGTTCCCAGTGGGGGGGGTCCCTTGAGGGGGTCCCTGGCTGCTGGGGGCTCTTGGTGGGGGGGAACCCTTTGGGATTCCCAACCTGGCAATCATGGTGTGGTGGGGGTTCTCTGGCCGGTGGGGCTTTGAGGGGTATCTGGGGTCCCTGGCCAGGGACTCTGGGGGCTGCGTCCCAGGGAATATCTGGTGGGATCCTGGCTGGGGGGTGTCTGGGGCCCCTGGCTGGGGGGTCTGGGCTCTGGGTACTAGGGGGTGTCTGGGGGCTGCTGCTAACCATGATCCTTCTCTCTGGTCAACTTGTACCAGAGTCCTGGCTCCTAGTCACCAGGTCACCAAGTCCATTCCCCAGTCACGTGCCCTGTCACTGTGATAACTTTCTGTCCACTTAGCAAACACTCTTAGTGTGAATTCACAGAATTTACTTTTCTCCTCTTTTGAAAACTGCAGGAACTTTCGGTTCCGTTTGGAAAATTTTTGCCCCCAGTCCTTGTCCTAGATCTGCGGGGGTGAGGGAGGTGGGAAGGGAGTCAGCACTGCCACACGATGGTCTTTTCCACAGCGTTCTGAACTCATTCTTTCTGAAATCCGGTGTCATTGAGACCGTTGTTAATCCAGAGTCACTGTATGGAAAGACAAGGAGTGATTCCAGATGGACAGTGGGTCAAATGAGATCAGCCATCCTCCCTGTGAGGAGGGGCTCCCATTAGCTGCTCTCCCCAGAGAGCTAAAGGAGGGAAGCTGCTCATACACTCCGTCCCTCTCTGCTCAGGATATTGGGGTTCAGCTTCCTGGGTCAGATGCTGCAGCCTCCATTGTGATCTGGGAGACCAGGCTTGGCAGCTGCTGCTCCCCCAGTGGGGCTCTGTGCTGGGAAGTGACCTTAATTAAAGCTTCTTCTCTGCCCGGCCCAGGGGATGACTTTCTGCAGCTGGTCCTAGCCCCCTAGGGCAGTCCTGGGCCCTGTTACTACTAAATTCTGAGCCAGAGTCTCCAGGTAACTGAAAGACCTCAGGGAATGTCCTAGGGTCTGGCAAGAAAGTGACTCTGCACAAACACCACCACCTCATTTCTCCTCCCATTAGCGGTTGCCAGGAGGAAATCCAGCCATGGGAGAGCAAAGCCCCCAGGAATGGGACTGTCCCAGCCAGAGGGGCAGGGAGAGAGGACAGGGGAAGGAGAGACTGAAAGGGGCAGTGGGAGAAATGAATGTGGGGGAGAGATTTCCAGCTCTCTAGTCCACCCAGACACATGTATTGCTGCGTCCTGGGGCAGAACCACTTTCCAGTGAACAAAACAAGGATCAGACAGAGCAAAAGCCAGTTCCTGACTCCATATTCCCCCTGCTGGGGTGTGGCTGCCGTGGGGTCAGTGTCTGAGGGAATCCCCCACAGTGACTCCTTTGGTTCTGCTCTTTTCTAGCCTTGTGTTCAGAGAAGGGGTGAGGGGAGAGAGAAGGGAGGTTAAAAATGTGTCTGTGGACTTAGCGTGGCAGGAGGAGCCAGGTCTAAATTGTAATAAACAGATTGAGCATTTCCCAGCATGACAGAATCTAGGGTGTCTGTCTTCAGGGAAAGGGCCTGGGGGAATTGTGATGTGAAATTAACTAAAACCGGTTCTGAAACGCCCACAACTGCCCTTCTCCCCCAGACAGGCTGCAGAATGTTTTGCTCCAGCTCATCCCAGCCTGGCGTGGGACAGGGAAGAGAAATGGCTGTAGTGGAGTCAGTCCAGGTAGAGATTATCGGGGGGTTGCTGGTGGGTTCCTGCTGGAGGAAAGGGAGAGCAAATACACCAGAGGTGGGAAGGTTTGCAGAGTCTGGTTTGGAGGTTGGAGCGGGACAGGAAATTCACAGCGTGGGGAAAGGAGGAGGCCAGGGTGTGGCAGACCTGCTGGGAGTTATTTACTAAGTGGCCTAGATTCTAGGAACAGACCCAGGAGGTTTGGAGGTGGAAATGCCCTAATTTGTGAAGAGAGAAAATAACCCACCTACATGGAGCTAGTCAAACTGACCAGACTCCTAGTGCTGGAGCCTGACCTCATTAACCATCAGCTGCTGTGAGATATAAAGGGGACACCCATGAGTCAGGCTTATTGGAGCTGCCTCTCCCTTCATATCCCACTCCTCACAATGAGGAGGGTGTTGGGCATCCTACCAGCGAGCTCTCCCTGGACCCTGCTAGGGGCTCCATCTCCTGTATCAGTCAGTGGCTAGTAGGGGGGTGATGGATATGCTGGGAGAGATAAGGGGCTCTCTCTTCATCCCCTCACCCTGGCATTTGCTGGATACTCTGAGCCAGGTCGAGGTGGGATTCTCCTGACTATGATCCACCCAGAGCTTCCATTTGATTCACTCTTCTCTGCCACAAATAGTGGGGCTGTGAGTGGGGCAGCAAGTCCTTAGTGTTGGACTCTTACTCTTTCAGGGGCTGGTGACCTTCAAGGAGATGGCTATGTATTTCACCAGGGAAGAGTGTGCTCTGCTGGACCCCACTCAGAGAGCCCTCTACTGGGATGTCATGCAGGAGAACTATGAGACTGTGACCTCGCTGGGTAAGGGTTCCTGTCCCTTCTGTTCTTGGAAGGGGAAATGAAGAGTGAAGGTTCACGCCACCCCCACAATGCCATCTGTACCCTGTCCTGTTTCAGCATCACCCCAATAGGCCAGTGACACACATAATACCAGAGACCCTCCTCTGCTGCAGAACACTTTGGGAACAGAGCACAGGAGCCGTATTGCACAGTGTCAAATATCTCCTGTTTGCTCAAGTGAAACTGGGGGTTAGGTCTGGCATAACTGTCCCATAATCATTTTTGTTGCCCTTTTCTGAACCTTTTCCAATTCCAATATTTCTATTTTTGAGATGGGGTGACATGTGCATGCAGTATTCAAGATGTGGGTGTATCATGGATTTATTTGCTGTTTTTACAAATATGATCTATGAGATATTCTGTCATATCTATCACTTTCTTAATTATTTCCTACATTGTTCACTTTTTTTCACTGCTGCTGCACATTGAGTGGATGTTTTCAGAGAACTATCCACAGTGACTCCAAGATCACTCTCTTGAGTGGAAACAACTAATTTAGACCCCATCATTTTGTATGTATAGTTGGGATTGTGTTTTCCAATGGACTGCACTATGTGCTATCCTGTCATCTAGTACTGCTAAGATCCTGGATTCAGTAATATCCCTGCCCTTCCTGTTCCCTTTCTCCACCGAACCCCGCCAGCCCATGCTTCCTGTTCCCAGCTTCCCCAGGATTCTCGCACTGTCTCTGAACCTCTCTGTCAGCAAGAAGCAGTGCCAGGGACACTTGCCCTCTGTCTGGAGTCTTCGATTTCTGGGACATGGATTTACTTTCTCTGTGTTGTAAGAGGCTCTGTCATAATGAGTGTCTGTGATGTTACCCAGAGTACAATCTGGACTGTTAAATAGCTGTACCTCAGTCCTCCAGCATGGGGTGCCTTTTCCACTGTTTTCCCGCGAGAACAGCCCCTCTTGGCCAATTAACACACAGTCTCCAGCATGTAACTCACTCCCAGCTACACAGTATTGAGTGCTGCTAGACAGCCACTCATGAATTACACCTCAGGAGAAAACCAGCAAATTCTCAAGTGCCCAACTTTCCCCCAGAAATGTGCATCTTGCACTGTCCAGCACGCTACTGAACGACCCAAGCTCATATGAAGTCTGTCATTTCATCAGCGGAAAATGACATGCACCAGTTTGTTATCCCAAACAGAGTTTCCAACACACTTCAATCCACACATACTGGTTAGATGAACAATAAACCAAGCTTGTTAACTACCAAAAACTAAAACTAGGCCCAGTCCATGAAAGGGGCACTCCCAGGAGAGACTGTACAAAGGCTGGAACATGAAACACCTTTGTAAACCTGAGACAGCTGCCTTGGGGACAATGACAGGGAGAATCCCCCAAAGTGACTCCTTTGTTTCTGCTCTTCTCTGGCCTCCGATTGTTCCTTCCAACGTGGAGTACTTTGCACTTGTCTCTACTGAATTTGATCCTATTTACTTCAGATCATTTCTCCCGTTTGTCCAGATCATTTTGAATTTTAATCCAATCCTCCAAAGCACTTACAACCCCTCCCAGCTTGGTGTTGTCCGCAAACTTGATACGTGTAAGAGAGAGACTGTTACTGGGAGGGTTTCCCCATGTGTCAGAGGGTTACACTCTGGTGGGAGGGGGCTAGGCCTGTACTGGAATAAGGTCACTCTGTGCTTCACAGTGTGCTAGAACCTAGAATGTGCATTAGCAGGGGAAAAGCTGGGGGGAATCGGCTTGTGGAATGGACAAAAGCCTAGTCTGAATTCTCACACCTTGCCCTTTTCACCCCGGCAGGCCAGAGAATAACATCCATGTTTCGCTGCAGATCATCTCGTCCTCCCAGGGGCAAGGAAATGGCTGCAATGGAGCTGGCTCAGGTAAGAGATTATCAGGGTGGCGGGCTCTGCTTGGAGGTTGAGGAGCAGTAAATGCATAAGAGGGTGGGAATTGCTAGAGGTGGTGGGAAGCAGGAAATATCTCGGGTGGAGAAAGGGAGGGGACAGCATGTGACAAACCTGCTGAGACTTGTGTAGTGTAGGGCGTGATGGGTTGTCACCCCCAGGAGGCAGTTTGTGGAGCTTCTGGGAACTGCTGTGTCCTCTAACCCTCACGCTGGGCTGGCCCTTCTCACACTGCTTTGCTGGAGATTTCGCCAGCCTCTCCAGGGCCTGTTATCACCCAACACAACAGCAGGTGGCGTCATGCAGCCAACTAAGCTACCTGAGTGCGTTACCTAAGCCACTCAAGGACAGATAGAAGACAAGAGCCAATTTCCCACTCCCCAACCTTGCACACTTGCTGTAGTATAAATCCAGAATGATACCATCTTATAGTGCACAGGGATCTCTATAATACAAGCTCATTAATGTAGTTCCCCTTCCCCTCGATATGGGACAGATGTGCACAACAAGCTGAGATTTTCCCCAGACACTTCACTCAAAATACGCTGGTTAAGATAAAGCATCAAACAAGTTTATTAACTGCAGAAAGATAGATTAAGTGATTATAAGTGATAACAAACAGATCAAAGCAGATTATTTAGCAAATAACCAAAACTCAGACTAAGCCTAACATACTAGATGGATAGAATTTGAATTAGCAATTTCTCACCCTGACTGATGGTACAAGCAGTCCCCCAAGTTTCCATACACAAGCTAGAAATCTCTTGATCCTGGGAGCAGCACTTCCCCCACATCCGTTTTTGTTTCTCAGGTGTTTCCAGAAGTTCTCTTGTGTGGAGAATGAAGCCAAGAGATGATGTCACACCCCACCTTATGTAGCTTTTCCATATGGTGGGAACCTTTTGTTCCAAACTCAGTTCCTAGTCCAGTTTGTGGAAAAATACAGGTACTAAAATGGAGTTTAGTGTCATGTGGTCTGGTCACAGGCCCTGCTGAGTCATAGTAGCCATGACTCATAGGCTGGCTGAAACATTCACAGGAAGGCTAAGCTCTTCCACAGTCCATTGTCTTTGTTGAGCCATCAGCACTGTCTGGCTTCTTCATTGTTGTACCTGAAAGGCTCATTGTGGGTGTTACCCAGAGTAAGCACATTTGAAATACAGATACAGAGTCAATATCCATAACTTCAGATACGAACATGATATGTGCACACAAATAGGATAATCCTATTCAGCAAATCAGAACTTTTCCAGTGACACCACACATGACGCATCTTCTACAAAATAGATCATAATTATTTCCTAATAATATTATAATCATACCACTATGATGAATATGGGGGTGTAGTGTCAGATAGGTCGTAATTTCAAGGCACAGGAGTTGGGAATGGAACTTCCCCTCTTTGTGGAACAGGAAATAACCATACAGCCAGGGCTGGGACAACTTCCCAGACTCTCAGCGATGGAGCCTGAATCTACTGACATTTCATTAATTACCACCAACCCCAATCTTTGTGGCAACTGTAAACTTTATCAGTGATGATTTTGTACTCTCTTCTAAGTCATGGATAAGAATGTTAAATAGCACAGGGCCAAGAACCAATCCCTGCAGGAACCTGCTAGAAAGAAATCCACTCGATCATGGTTCCCCATTTACTATCAGAGTTTTTAATCTATTTAATGTATGCCGTGTTTATTTTGTATCATTCTAGTTTTTTTTAGTAAAAATATTGTGCTAATCAAGTCATGTCCCTTACGGAAGTTTAGGTATATTACATCAATACTATTAGCTGCAACCAAACTTTTGATCTCATCCAATAAGGATATCCCGTTAGTTTGATAGGCTCTATTTTCTCTAAACCTTTGTTAATGGGCACTACAATTCTGACCTTCTAACTTCTATTCTTTATGATTGACTTCCCCTTTCTTCCATATATTTTATTTGGAGAGTGCTTGGATTCCTACCAGGGAGCCACTATCAGGGTCCAGAGACAGCCCCATCTCCTATATTAAGCTCTGGCTAGTAGCTATGTGATAAATGTGAAGACCCTGCTTCTGTCTGTCAGATGGGAGACACAAAGGTTCTCTCTTTCTACCCTCTGATGCCTCCTGGCTGCTGTAAGCAAGGTGGGGTGGGACTCTGTTAACATGTGCCTCCCGGAGCTTCCATTTCCCTGGTGTTGCTGTTCCGTGAATAGTGGGGTTGTGAGTGGGTCAGCAGGTACTGAGTATTGGACTCCTGCTCTTTCAGGGGCCGGTGAACTTCGAGGAGGTGGCTGTGTATTTCTCCAGGGAAGAGGGGACTCTGCTGGACCCCACTCAGAGAGCCCTCTACAGAGATGTCATGCAGGGGAACTATGAGACGATGGTCTTGCTGGGTAAGGATTCCTGTCCCTTCTGTTCTTGGAAGGGGAAATGAAGAGTGAAGGTTCATGCCACCCCCACAATGCCATCTGTACCCTGTCCTGTTTCAGCATCACCCCAATAGGCCAGTAACATACATACTACTAGAGACCCTCCTCTGCTGCAGAACACTTTGGGAACAGAGCACAGGAGCAGCATCACACAATGTCAAATATCTCCTCTTTACTCAAGTAAAACTGGGGTTAGGTCCAGCATAATGAACAGAAGCTTCCTACCCCCAGCCTTCTCTCAAACCCTGAGCCTTCTCTACCCAAACCAGAATGTGCTTGGGGTGTAACAAGCAGGCGGCTGGAGTCAGAGCTGCCAGTCCAGGGTTACTTATCATACAGACACTCAGTGCGTCCTTGAACGCTGGCTGGGAGTATCCAGACAGGGGAGCTCCAGCAGCAGAACACTGAATCTCACCCAGGATTACAGATGACACAACTCCTCGCTGATCTGGATTGCACCCCAGCATGTGAAAATGGCCTAGGTTGGTAGTGACATTTCTTGAGACATGGAGAGTCTTGCTCCCATATCACCAGGTGTAATAAAAATAACAGGAAAGGCCAAATATGGAAAACTGATTCTTCAGCTTGCTTTTGACCTGCATCATATTTTGCAATATATTCCAAATAAGGAAATTAACGTGCAACGTATGTGTCATTGTTTGTGGTTTTAAACTGTAAAAGGCTTGTGTGATTTTTAGCTCAGGAACAGTATTCCAATAGCTGTCGCCCCCTGCGTGCTTGTAACCAAGAAAAGAGCCTCAGGCTGAGCTGATTCAAATATTAATCCTGTGGTCGTTTTCCACAACAGCCTCAATAGGTCCCTGTGATGGAATGTAAGGCTACATCTAGACTACCCACCGTATCGGCGGGTTAAAATCGATTGCTCGGGGATCGATATATGGCGTCTCATCTAGACGCCATATATCGATCCCCGAGCGCGCTTATATCGATTCCGGAACAACACCAACCCCAACGGAGTTGCTGATTTGACAGGGGGATCTGCGGACATCGATCCCGCGTGGTGAGGATGGGTGAGTAATCCGATCTTAGATATTCGACTTCAGTTACGTTATTCATGTAGCTGAATTTGCGTATCTAAGATCGATTTCCCCCCGTAGTGTAGACCAGCCCTTAATGTCTTCACACCTTCCCCCTGCAGGAGAATGGCTGTTTGCCTTGCTGTCTCTGAGGAACTGGTCTGTGGGTGTTCCCCAGAACTGTAACTTTTTCAGTAATATCATACTGTAAAATCTCACAATTTTACATACAGTGTTACTACACATTTTAACAGGAGGATAATATTCAGTAGGTTATGTGTTTTCTAATGATACCTCACAAGCCATACTGGGTACAAAATTGATCATAATTTTCTAGAAGAGTGAACACAGGGGTACAGATTGACACAGTGTCTGTGTGTGTGTTCCCAGCAGATATGTGGGTATTTCAATCCCTCATAAGCACAATGTTTGGCATCTTCAAGGACCTGGGGAACTGGTCCTGGGAATTCACTAGTTTAGCAAGTGTGAGACTGCATGAAATTGTGAGACACTTTGGTATTAATAATAAAACAATATAATCTGATAAAATTGCAATGAATCATGCTAGGTATGCCATGTAAAGTGTCAGTGAAACTGTTATGATTTGCCAAGTATGATAATTTTGTTTCTATGTTTCTATCACCTTTGTATTGTGAGTTACAGATATGTAAGGTATATCTGTATTTCCAGACTTGTGCAGTTTTTCTGGGTGACACCCCCAGACATATTGGCATCAACATTGCCTAGCATGTTTGATGGCCCATTGAGGGTCATCAGCTGTACAATGAACCTATGGACCAAGGGGATACACCTATTGAGTCAGCAAGACATGCCGGGGTTTGCCTGTGTAATGAAACCTCCAAAGCTTTTCCATGCCATGTGCTGTGAAGCTTGTGTTTGGGACACAGGAAGTACAAGCCACATGGCAAAAGGAATATAAAGCGCAGCTGCATCATCTCCATCTTGTCTTCAATCCCCCTTCCTACCTCTGGAGCAACTTCTCTACAAACTGAACCCTGGAACAAAGGACTGAATGACCCATCCAAGCTGTGGATGCGTTCCAGACAGACTTTCAAGCCAGCAACTCACCAATACTGCTAAGAACCTGATATATCCATTTTGGAATGTATCTGACTGCTTTTCCATTTAAATTCTTTCTGTCTTTCTTTCTTTTAAACCTTTAGTTTAGATGCTAAAGAATTGTCTGGAAGGATGGAATTTAACTTCATTCTTTCATTTGTTCTTTCTTCTAAACATTTAGTTTAATTGCTAAAGGATTGGCTGGCAGCATGGTATTTTGGATGAGATCCAAACCTGGGTAATGTGGCTAACCTTCTACCCACCCACTTCCTGGAGCCAATTAGGATCACTCTCCTGCTGCCCTCTGGCCATGCTGTATCACAGTGAGCAGAGTTTTTAAATAACCTCTCACTGTACGGGACCTAGTTGCTGATTAGGAGTCAGAGAACTGTCATGCAATAAAGGGGGCCGTGTGATTTCTTCTTTCAGAGTCTCGTTAACCAGTGTGTGGGATCAGAAGCACAGTTTGTGACTGGTCAGTGAGTTTAACTTCAGTGTTAACCACCAATATGGGGAGCATCTGCTCTCCCTTTTTCAGCCTGCTCTGACCTTGGCATTTTCAGTGAGGACTGCCCCAGGCACACTAGGTCACACTAAGCACTGAAGATAAATTAACAGAATGTTTTTGATGATCAAGTTGTATGAAATCAACTGAACTCCTTTGTTTTCTTTCATCTGAGCGGCGTTTCTGGTTTTCCAACGTGATATGATCTCCCAGCTGGAACAAGGGGAAGAGCCATGGGTCCCAGAGCTCCAGGGTTCAGAGGAAAGAGAGATCCTGAGATCTCCCCGCACAGATGAGGAAACATTAAACCAACTCAGAATCTGTAAGTGCCTGAAGGAAACATCTAGGATGCCCTACAAAGCTCTTGGGAAGTCTCTCAGTTCATTATTGTCCATAGCAGGGGTCGCATCCGCAGGGTAAATATAGCTCAAGGCTTCCTATAGATGCTATCAAACACCGGGCAGTAGCTTTCTCCCTTCCCCCTGTGAAGTTGGATGGGATGTGAAGGCTGAATTGATCCCCTCCTCTCTCCTGTTGGGGGGAGCTGAGTTCCTGATTTTTATTTGTCCTCTCTCCAGCACTTGTTTTGGTTTGGCCTTCCCCTTTCCATCCCTGTTTGAGGTTTCTGTCTCTATCACAGCAGGTGATGCAATGACGTGTGAGGTTCAGCACAGACCAGAAAAAGAGCAGGGAAACCAGCCAGGGGAGAAAATGGATAAATTTATTTCCTGTCAGGGAACTCAGAAGGGCCTTAAGGAAACCAGAATACAGCAGGAAATCTGCAGGGAAAAGCAAAAAAAATACATGTGCTGAGTGTGGGAAAAACTTCACTTACAGATCAGGCCTTTCTCAACATCAGAGAATCCACACAGGGGAGAGGCCCTGTGAATGCAATGAGTGCGGGAAAACTTTCAGTCGCAGCTCACACCTTATTCGGCATCAGAGAATCCACACACAGGAGGGTCCTATGAATGCAGTGAGTGCGGGAAAACCTTCAATCGCAGCTCTCACCTTATTCAGCATCAGAGAATCCACACGAGCAAGAAGCCCCACGAATGCCGTCAGCAGGCCTGCACAACTCGTAAAGTGGTGATGTAGAGAAATCTCTGTATTAACTATCTCTATAAATCTTTATAACGTTGCATTGTGTTATTTTGTATTAAGTATCTTTATCTTTATGACATTGCATCCGGCATGATGTTATTTTGTAATTCATATGACTTGGCATTGTGCCTCTCTATTTTCATACAACTTTGTATTAGATCCCTATATAGAGAATTGGTAGAAAACTTTGTATGAAATGTTATAGTCCCTAAGGATAGTATAGTTAAAGTAAAAGAAAACATGTGCCTTTTTGCTAGAAGTAGAATAAGATCTTCCCCCGCACTCTGTAATCAATTGCTCTATTGACTGAATGAGGTGTGAATGAGTGAGGCTTGGAAGACACCCACCTCCAGACAGCTACAACAGTTGAAGAGGGAATGGGAGCCAGAGCAAAGGACAATACAACTTGTCAAGTGGGCCCAATAAAGAAGAGCAGACATATTGATGGCCTCAGGGATTAGAAGCAAGCACCTTCTTTAGAAAACACCCTCTTTGAGCAGCATTGGGACAACACCCAGAGAAAAGCAGCACAAAGACCAATGGATGCAGACCCAGATTTTGATCTGGTCTAGATTTGCATAAGAGGGAAGCTGCTATAAATGCGAGGTGTCTTGCAGAAGGACCCCGGATCTCGTCTTGTCACCATCTGACCATCGATTTGGATCGGTAGAAGCCCGGCTCCACCCCTCCCCCATCTAACTCACCTGGCCAGTGCAGTTATGGGGAGCAACTAGTTGGTAACAACAGCAAGACGGAGTGTGTTTATGTCTGTGTGTGTGCGTGAATGCATGACTGTGATATATATCTCATGTGCATATCATAGAGTATTAATTGATACCTGTATTACTAATAAATGTGGCATTTTGCCTTAATCCCCCTGAAAAGTTCCTGTACAGTACTTTGAGTAAAACAGCGAGGGCCACAATACTCCAAAGAAAACAGCTGAGGACCGAAACCCCCCGGCCCTGCGGAAACACCCCCCACTCAGGACCTCCCAGCCTGGCGGAAACACCCCGCCCAGCCCTGCAGAAACAAACCCTCCTTCCCCAGCGCCGCCCCACCAAAACAGCTGTGGGTCAAAAAGGAAGGTTGGTGGTGGGGAGGTGTTACTTGATGTTAAATCAACCAGGGACTCCCAGCCAAAGAGGTGGCTGGGAGCCCTCAGTGTCAAATTAAAGGGCCTGGGGCTCTGATGACTGGGGGAACCCGGAGCTTTTCAGGGCTGGGGCAGGGATTTAAAGGTCCCAGAGCTCCTGCTGCTGAGGGGAGCCTGAGCCCTTGAAATCCCAGCCTCACTCCATCCCCTGGAGCTGCCGCCAGGATTCAAAGGGCTCTGTGCTGCCTGCAGCCACAGGGATCCCTGAGCCCTTTAAATCTCAGCTGCTGCCGGGATTCAAAGGGCTCTGGGCTGCCCGTGGCGGTGGGGAGCCCTGAGACCTTTAAACCTCAGCTGCGGCCGGGAATCTCTGCGAGCAGCCCAGAGCCCTTTGAATCCCGGCCGTGGCTGGCAGGCCGGCTTTAGGAAGTGCGGGCCCCGCAGGGATGACTGGGGAAAAAAAAGCCTTTCAGTTCTTAACAACCGGTTCCCTATAAAAAGTTCTGCCACAGTATGTATTTTTTGTACCAGTAGGGTTACCATACGTCCGTATTTTCCTCCCAGATGGCGATTTAAGAACCAAAAAGCCTGACATGTCCAGGAAAGTACAGATGTATGTTAACCCTACCTAAAAGTTCTTTTTTAAAAAGATGGGTCTGAACTAGAAATGAGCTCTGCCACTCCCTTAGGGTGTGCTAGGGTGCACATGTGTGGGTCCCAGCTGCTCCCTGCCCATCTCATTGAAGCAGGTGTGCAGGGTTACTTCCCTCGGAACTGCAGGGCACCAGTGAACATGGGGCTGGCTGGAGGTGGGGGAGGGGGAGGATGCGAGAGGTAGGGTCTGGCTGCAGGCTGGGCAAGGGGTGTGGGGCAGGCTGGAGACAAGAGGTGTGGGGTGGGCTGGCTGGCTTCAGGCAGGGCCACAGGGAGGGTGCGGCATGGGTTGGCAGGGCTGGAGACAAAGGAGTGCGGGACTGGCTGGCTTCAGGCAGCGGGGTGCGGCAGGGGTTGGCTGGAGACGGGTTGGTGCAGGGCTGAAGGCAAGGCAGGGGGTACGGGGTTGGCTGGAGACAGGGCAGGGGGTGCAGGGCTGGTGCGGGCAGGGCAGGCAGTATGGCAGGGGTTGGCTGGAGACAGGGCAGGGGGTGCAGGGCTGGTGCGGGCAGGGCAGGCAGTGTGGCAGGGGCTGGCTGGAGACAGGGAAGGGGGTGCAGGGCTGGCTGGAGACAGGGGTTGGTGCAGGGCTAAAGGCAAGGCAGGTGGTGTGGGGCTGGCTGGAGATGGGCAGGCTGCAGGCAGGAACTGGTGCAAACAGGGCAGGAGGTGCGGGGCTGGTGCGGGCAGGGGGAGCAGCAGGGGCTGGCTGGGGACAGGCTGGCTGCAGGCAGGGCAGGGGGTGCAGGTACAGGGGGTACAGCCCATCCTCTATGGTGAGTGCCTCCTTCTCCTCCTCCTCCTCCCCCCTCTCCCACTAGGGTAGCAGCAGCAGCCTGGGGCTTGGGGGCTACTTCAAGGGCCCGGGGCGCCCCTGCTTCCACTGCCCCAGCTCTGTAAATAGCCGCGGGAACCCTGGGGAAGCGGCGGGGCTCCAGTGGCTATTTAAAGGGCCGGGGAGGTAGAAGCAATGGGAGTCCTAGACTTTTTAAATAGCCCCCAGAGCCCCGCAGCCATACCCCAGGGCTCCAGCAGCAGGGCTCTAGTGGCAATTTAAAGGGCCTGGGCTTCCAGCCCCTGCTGGGAGCCCCAGGCCTTTTAAATTGCCCCCTGGGGAAACTGGGCCACCCTGGTACAGCGCACTGGCTTTTGCTGGTACTGGGGCTTGGGTGCGGGGTCCTCTTAGGAGCGAGGCCGATTCAAGGGAATTGGTTAAATTGGCCTAAAGCCGGCCCTGGTGGCTGGGATTTAAAGAGCTCTGAGCTCCCCGCCCGCCTGCCCAGAGCCCTATAAATCCTGGCCGCGGCTGAGATTTAAAGAGCTCTGGGCTCCCTGCGGCTGCGGGCAGCTCAGAACCTTTTGAATCCCGGCCGCGGCTGAACTTTAAAGGGGTTTGGATTCCCCGCGGCTAGAGGCAGCCCAGAGCCCTTTGATTCCCGGCTGTGGGATGCACAGTGAGACTTCACGGGCCGCACGTTGCCCGTGGGCCGTATGTTGTGCAGGCCTGGCATGGAGGGGCAAAATAGGTAAGAAATTTCCGTGGCCTGTCACTAGCAAATAGTAGCCACCATGGATCCTGCCAGAGGTGGCTACATCTTAGCACTGTGGGAAGCAACCCTTCACAGAGACCATTTGTCTTGTGGTTTGGGATACTTCTCAAGACATGCTGCACTCAGAGTGACCCCCTCATCCTGTGCCAGCTGGAGAAAAGAAAAGGGGCCAGCCAACTCTCCCACTACCAGCTGCGAACCACTGATCCCCAAACAGGGGGAGGCCTCTGGCTTTGATGTGTATTAAATATCAGGCTGGTCTCTTTCTTTGGCAAATATCTAACAGAGCTAAAAGAGGGAACAAATGATCCTCAAAGGAAAGGGGAAAGACAATCACTGGGAAATTTAATCCCCTGCAACATCCAGAATGGAGAGCGACTCAGGGCAACAGGTTCCCCCGAAGGAAGAAGTTTTTAGGATTTAGAAACATAAGGAACAGCACAAAACTTGAGAGGATTGTTAATTGACATTTGATAATGACACAGAGGGAAAACCTGAGCTTTCAGATCAGTGTTCAGAAATGAAAGACAAAGGGTGGAAATCAGAGATTTTGGATCCATTTTGCAAATTATAGAGAGGAAAGTGGAAAATCAGAGGGATTTTATATCAGTTGTTGATAGGAGGTAAAATCTGAGTGTTTCACATGAATACTTGATAAATGAATAAAGAGGAAATGGGCAACATTTGCAAACATTTTGTGTCCAATAATCTGAGAAAAGGTGTAAATCTGAGATTTTCTTATTATTTTATAATTAGAGACAGGAAAATCTCAGGGCATATTCAATTAGAAATAGACAACTAGAGAGAAGTGGGGCAAATGTTTAGGTTATTTTATTTGAATCTTTGAGATTTGCAAAGAAATTGTGTCATTAACTGCATATTTGATAACATGAGAGGAAAACACCAAGATCTGAGGGGAGAGAGTCACTTTCCTGTCAGGGCCCAGTGCTCCCTCCCCCTCCCCCTCCGGGGTCTCTCACTCACTGGGGGCTCCAGGCGGGGCTGGTGCGGTCAGAGCCTGGGGCTGCCTAGGGGGCAGGTCCCAGCTGGAGAAAGCCCCTCCCCCCGGCCAGGATAGGAATGTGCTACTGGTAGCAGCCTGGGGCTGGACCCTCTCTATGGGGGACACTTGCTCCCCCCTCCCCTTCCTGGCCCTTCCCACGCCCTGTTGCCAGCAGAGAGTGCCCCCCCCAGCCCAGCCCAGAGGTGTCCCTGTCTCAGGCCCCCCCCAGCCTCTGCCCAGTTCAGAAATCACTCAGGGGAACCATTTCCCACCTACACAAGGACAAATCACTGCAGGTGAAAATGGGGGGAAACACCCCAAACCTGAGATCTGAACTGGCCATTGGCAAAGGAGAAAAAATGGGGCACAATGGGGGGAGGGGAACAGGGAACTTCTCAGGGGTTTGAGGGAAGGGGGTGTCAGCCTGGATGTTGCTTGTTGCTCTCTAGGGAGAAAGGGGGCAGGACAGGAGAGGAGGGGGGTCTCCACGGAGGGGGCAGTGGTAATTCCGAGGGGAACTCAGCCCTCCCTTTTTCTCCCCGCTCCTCAGGGGTCACCTGCTCTTCTCCCCTCGCCCCCCGGCCATGTCCCGGCTGCACAGACATTTTCCATCCATCCCTTTCCCAGGTCTCCCCCCTCCGCAGCCCCTGCCTGACCCCACGCAGGGGCTGCTAGGTGTAATGCATGTTCAGTAGGGATTTCTCCCCTACTAATGCTGGGGTGCACTCGTGTGCTTAGACATCTGAGGATGCTCTATAGAATAGCTCCTTGAGTGAGGTGATCCACAGGGAGTAGCTCAAAGCTCCAAAGTGCCTGGCCGGGGCAGGACATTGGCACAGCAAGGGCGGGGTGTGGCAGTGACATCACAAAGGCCTTTTGCAGGACCTCACACTATTGGTCAAAGACTATTGGTGAGCAGATGGTGACCTCACAGAGAGATCCTGACATCAGTCAGGGGCCAGGGGCTAGGGAAACCTCAGAGACCCCTGTGGCTTTGCTTCAGCAAGTCTCCTTCTCCAGGTCTCTGTCTGAGGACTGAGAGAGTATTCGGGTTCACGGACGTGAGCGCCAGGAGAAACCTCTTTCCAGTTTTCTCCTTCCCTTGTAGTGATTTTACTAGAAAACAGCCGTCCCTCTTTAGAAGGTAAGAGCCTCCTGGAGGTGTGAAACCTGTTCAGTTTTATCCATCTGGTGAGAGTTGAATTCTAGGCATGGAAAACATGAGCTTAAGGAGGCAGAATTTTATTCCGCACCTGGGATTTTGTCCCTTAGAATCATGGGGACATTAGGGTTTGTCCTTTGTGTTTCACCTTTTCCTCCATCCACCTGTCCCTCCCTCCTTTCTCTTCATCTCTTCTTTTGTCCTTTCTCCTGTTCCCCTCCCAACACCAGGACGAGTGTGTGCGTGTGTGTTGCGGGGGAGTGCTCTGCAGCTCTCACTGTGGGAGTTCCACCCAAAAATGTGAGGCTGAAATAGTGCTCAGGCAGTCAGGGCTGGATTAACCTTTTGTTGGCCCTGGCACCAAACATATTTGTGGGCCCCAGTATAGTCACTGTGGGCTCCGAGTGTGGGCCTGGTGGGGCAGTGCCATTGGTGCCTTCGTATACCCGGTACTGAACCTCAGAGACATTTTTCATTTTGATCACACACCTCTCCATGACTATATGCATTGCCATACACAGCTCCCTCAGCCCGCGGGTTTTCTTATTGAGCTGTACACCCATGTGGGTTTACCAGTGTCCACAGTGAGCAGAACTTTCATAGTGACCAAGGAAACTCCCCACAGATTTATCTCTTTCCTCATTCAGACCTTCTCTAGCCATGTCTCCAGTACCCCCCCATGTCACCAGTCACTGCATGTGGTCCTAGTCTCAGCTCAAAGTCCTAAAGCCAGCAGACACCTGATCAGTTCTGACAGATCCCTCCCTCAGCCCCCATCCTGCCATGTGAGCAAGCCACCTGCCAACACCATTTCCCCACAGTGAGGACTTAGCCCTTGGGAATCTGAAGACACCAGCATCTCTCCCTCTGCTCCCATCTACGTGCTAGTCTGCTACCTGGTCACCACCACCTCTCCCCATACTTGTTTCCTTTCTACTTTGGACATGCTCCCAACCAGCTGGAAGCTCCCTCTACAAGCCTGACTTCCTCCCGCCTTCCCTGCTCCCCCGACATTCCTTTCCTACTGGTGACCTCTGTTCCTTGAGGTTAACTCCAGTGTCTTTAGGTGCTCTAGCTTAATGGCCCCAGGAGTCATGGAGCCACTTGTAGTTTCTCTAGCTACAGCCATGGGGCAACTGCCAGAGGCCAGCCTTAGACAGCTGCAGCTACTAGGCGCAGGAGCGGAGGCAATGCCAAGGCTGAGCATGCTTGAACCTTGCAAGGGCAGCACTAGGGACTCTAAATCCTCAGCACTGGCCCTAGGCAGCTGCAGACTCTGGAGTTAGGCACTTTCCTCCTCTAGGTTCCTGCATGGTTACAGACCTGCAGTAAAGTGGAACAATTATCAGCTTCTGTGATTGGAAGATGTCTGGATCCATCTAATAAGACCGTCCTACATAAATGAGGAAAGTTGAGGTGCCTTTATTATTCTTTTGTTCCATTCTTTGTTTCTATGGGGAATTTGCCAGTGCAATATCACTGTCTTCCTTTTAAACAAACAAAACTAAAAAAAAAAGTGTAATGGCTGTTGAAAATAGCAATTCCAGCCCTCGTTAGCACTGTGAAGACCCCAACGTTTGTTGCTCAATTTTCTCCTACTTTTTCTACAGTAAATGACAGTGGATCAGCATATTTGATTTGGGAGAAATGAAGTAACAGCTGCCCAAATTGAGCTTGAGCACTCCTGATTTTGAGGTGTTCAGATCTGGAAGGCAGGGGCTAGATTCCCTTTATGAATATTAGATACATCTGGAAAGGAAAAGTCAATTTCTATTTTCATGGCTCAGAAGTGGAAATCCTCCTGTCCTGTATCTGAAGCTGTCCAGGTCCAGTAGAGCCTCCCCTTCCTTACTTACCATTTTACCTTCTGGTGGGATCCACATACCTCCCTTGCCCAGCTTCAGATAGAGAGGGGCCCTGTCCAGTTAGTCCACCCAGTTCCATCTTCGGGGGCTGCCAGGCGAGGTCACACCAGCATCCCTAAGCCTGTCTGGGGAAGTCTTCTGAGGGTGCTACCTGGGCCAAAGCCTTCTACTCCTTGGTCACACCTCTTCCCTATTCACAGGTGGCACCCCCTTCTAGCAGCCAGCCAGCCCCCCAGCCACAGCAAGCTGCAGCACATGGAGTCTCACAGCTTCCCCCCTCCCTTTCCTGTTGATAGCAGCCAAGGGAATGCTGGGAAATGTTCCTTCTCTGCTCCAAGGTAGGGAGCTGGTCAAGGAACTACAGCTCCCAGGGCCCTATGGGGTCTCAGCTCCCCTACTGAATCCAGGCTGCTCTGAGAGGGGAGGAAGTTACTGTTACAGGTCCCTTCAGAGCTTGGGCCTAGCACTATGGCACCATGTCAAATCCAGTACTGCTCCCAACTCTATCCAGCTCTGCTGCTGGCAGGATCCCTTCCCATTCTTTTTGTTTCCTGTCTCCCCTCCAAGGAGAAGCTCTGCATTGTTCCTGTGTGGGGAACTGAACCCAAGCTGTCTGGGTGAAAGCCAAGAATCCTAACCACTAGACCACATGGGACTTCCATAACACGTTTACATGTTCATATTCAATAACACAATTAAACGTAGCCATTCAAAGTAGCCATTTAAAAGAAGCCATTCAAAAAACTTCAAAAACAGACTTCAAAGAGAAATTGCAGAGTTACAACTGATCTGCAAACTTAACACCATTAATTTGAGCTTGAAGAGGGACTGGGGGTGACTGGCTCACTACAAAAGCAATTTTCCCTCTCTTGGTATTGACACCTCCCTGTCAATTACTTGGAGAGAGCCACATCCACCCTGACTGAATTAGCCTTCAACACTGGTTCTCCCCTTGTATGGTAACTCCCTTTACATCATGTTCCAATATATATTTATGCCTCTATCTGCAATTTTCACTCCATGCATCTGAAGAAGAGGGCTTTTTACCCACGAATGCTTGTGTCCAAATAAATCTGTTAGTTCTTAAGGTGTCACCGGACTCCTCGTTGTTTTTGTGAAATAAAAGCAAAATGCACTCTAAGCTGATCTTAACCCTTTCAATGCCCTTACAAACTTAGATGCTTCTCACCACAGGCCGGCTGGTGGCTTTTCAGCCAGGCTCTCCCCTTTCGTCAGCGCTTCAGTTGCTTGGTGTGGGGGTGTCTGTAGATGTAGGTGGACGAGAGAGACAAAGCATGGCAAATGTCTCTGCTTTTATCATGTCCCTTCTTCCCTCTTGGCTTTGCTCCCCCTTCAGAGTCAGGTGAGCATCACTGCGTCTCTCCAAGCAAGTCTGAGCAATTCCCCTGGGGTGTCCTCTTGCAGGTAAGTGATTGCACTGTAGCTCCCTTGCTGAACAATGGCTGTTGATGGGTTGTTTGACACCCTGTCCGGGTGTTGGTTACTTTCCTTGCTGTTGTCACTGGGGAGCTAATATTTGGCTGACTCCCCCACCTTACAGCATAGTGATAACCACACTGCACAATTCTCATAACTTCATATGCATGAATGGTAAACATCTATGGGTAGAGAAATGACTTTCAGCAGATCATATCCTTTCCCCTGATACCTTACAAGGCATGCTCTGTATATAAGATCACGATTATATGAAAATGAGGAATATGGGGGTTACAGCACACTCCCCCAAAGGTACAGAATGTCACACTGAGATTCTATTTTCATTTGTTATGTAACAGCATTAAAGAGATCCAGTGACTGACCAATGGCATTTTCAAGTGCTAAAATGGCAAGCGCTGTTGGTCTCTCATTGGCCATCAGCGACTGAAGATACGGTTTAATGAGCCAGAGCTTCAAGGCGAGGGTGGCTCTGTCCACTGCCTTCCGTTGCGCTGCTGGGCACCAAGTCCCTGGCGGTCAATATGTGAAGCTGGGAGAAGAGAGTGGGGTGGCAAGCGGTGGTAGAACTTTTGCCACCAGGGTCTAGCTGTCTAACTTCCTCTTCGTACTGCTGGGCCCCCGTTGCCTTCAGGTAACACAGGAACTAAGGCAGGAATAGGGTGAGGAAGCAAGTAAAGCCGAGCAAGGAAGGCAAAAGTTAATCTTATCTTCATGGGCAGCTCGCAATGACGTCCTTTTTCTGTGCCACAGCTGACAACAACATCCCAGACAGAAAAGTAACAGGCCAAAAAGAAACCTAGCAGCTGCTGAAAGAGTTCAGCTGGGAGCGTGCTAGACTAACAGGCTCTTCTATCCTCCTTTATGCACGGGCGGGATGTTTTCTGAGAGTGCAGCAGTTCCTTTAACTGCCACGAGTCCCTCATTTCAGGCTATGCAGCAGGAAAAGACAGCATGGGCTTCTGCACCGAGTTGGCCCACCTGACCTTTCATTCTTCTCTTGCTCTTTGTCAGCAAGGAGAAGAAAAAGAAGCTCTCCCTCAAGCTGGAGTCACACGGGCGAGGTAAGGACGACTTCCTGAGTGCTGGCTCCAGTCCTCTGCCCTGCCAGCTGACCTATCGAGGGGCTACCACCACATTCTCTAGATTTGTCCATCGGTCTGTGCCAGAGTGAGCAACAACCCAGTAGGTGGAGTTTCTGTAGTGTAGTGGTTATCACATTTGCCTAACCCGCAAAAGGTCCCTGGTTCAAAACCAGGCAGAAACATGCTGGCTTCCTTTTCCCAGATCCCCTTGTTATTCAGAAAGGGCACTCCTCCTATTGGCCTGTCCCTGGGATAACTCCAACCCCTGCATGACAGAGGATGCTGACAGCAGTGGAGAAAGCACCTTGGTGTCAGGCTGGAGAACCTAGAGTAGTTAGGCCAGTCACCATTTGGAGGCTTGTGGCTTGGCCACCTCTGCTCTTGGAGGTTGGCCTATAGAGGCTCTCACTTCCTGCTGGGCTCCTTTGCGTGACTGGCCAAAGGAGGAAGTGAGGCAGGAATGGGGCAATAGAGGAAAGTTGAGCTGAGGAAGGCAGGGAAGAAGCTGTGCGGCTAAGTGGGGTTAGTAGAGCACCACCCTTCATTCTGCAATGCCTGGGGAGGTGTGGTTGGCTGCTGGGAGGTAGAATCCTGTGCCTGCCTCTTGGCTTCCCAGGAGTGGCTACTTGCAGCCCAGGAGAAGAAGGGAAGTTCTGGGTGAAAGGAAAACAAGCAAAGCTGAGTCCAAGTGGAGAATGGCGGCTCCTTTGTGGCCAACCTGGGGGCATGACTGATGGTTTCAGAGGTGGAGGCTGGGCTGGCTGTGAGAAACTGGGATCCAGAAAACCCTCACCTGCCCTTCTGAGGGCTGAACCCATGGAGGTGCGGTTGGCTGCTGAGAGACAGACCCCTGTGGCTGCCTGTTGGCATCCCAGGGATGGCTACTTGCAGCCCAGGAGAAGCGGGGTTCTGGGGGGAAGGAAAAGCAGCAATGGTGAGGCTGAGTGGGCTCCTTTCTGGCCGAGATGGTGGACTGTGGTGAGTCTGGGAGTTGCCTGTAAGCCATAAGTGGACGTAGTGCAGTGAAAACTGCTGCTCCATTCTGGCCGACCTGGGGGCGCCATGGATGACTTGGGAGTGGGGGCAGGGCGCTGGCTGTGAGCAAATGGGATCCAGGAAGCCCCAGCCTGCCCCTCCAGGGGCCGAGTCTTCTTCTCTCCTGCCATGGGGAGCCCGACCTTAAGCCTGCCCAGCATGTGCAGCAGCTCAAGC